>NW_027094115.1:180268-389027 GCF_029207755.1 Chamaea fasciata | reverse complement strand
GAGGTTCCGGCTCCTCCAGGCACCCCGGCCGAGGGCTGGAGCCCGAAATTCGGGCATGAGGAGCACCGGGAGCAGGTCCAGGCTCTGCCTCCTCCCCGCATCCCAAAATCCCCCTTGGAATTGGCGTTTCCCTGGAATTTCGGCCGGGATCAAACCAGCGCAGGTGGTTCTATCCGGGATTTGAACCCGCGTGTGGCAGCTGGGTGGGGTTTGCCATTGTTTTCCCCCTCCTCTTTCCTCCTCTTCCTCCTCCTCCCTCCTCCTCCTCCTCCTCCTCCTCCTCCTCCTCCTCCTCCTCCTCTCCTCTTCCTCTTCCTCCTCCTCCTCTTCCTCTCTTCCTCCTCTTCCTCTTCCCAGGGTTCCTTTGGGATTTGAAGCCCCCCCCCAACGCCGAGCCTGGATTTGGGATTTGGAGCCGCCCCCAGCCGGGCACGCGGAGGGTTTTGCAGCCCGAAACTGGGAGTTTTTCCCAAAGCCAGGTTGGTTTTAATTTTTTTTTAATTTTTTTTTGTTTGTTTGTTTGGTTTTTTTTTGTGGTTTTGTTTTTTTAATTTTTTTTTTTTTTTTTTTTTTTTTTTTTTTTTGGCACTCAGCGGGTGAAATCTCCGGTTTGGCAGGTTGGGATTTGTCTCCCTGAGAATCCCCGGAGGAAGGAAAACACCCCGGGGGGAGTTAAAGGACTTCAAGGATTTAATCCTTTCCTTGGGGTGGGATTTTAGAAGCCTCCTGAATTGAACCCCCAGCCCGCACTCGGGAGCTGCTGGATCCCGCATTTTCCCTTTTCCCCCGCCTTCCCTTTTTTCCCCTCTTTTCCTCCCCCTTTTTTCCCCTTTCCCTCCCATTTTTTCCCTTTTTCCCCCTTTTTTTCCCTTTTCCCCCCTTTTTTTCCATTTTCCCCCCTTTTTTTCCCTTTTTCCCCCCTTTTTTCCCTTTTTCCCCCTTTTTTTCCCTTTTTTCCCCCCTTTCTCTCCTTTTTCCCCTTCTCCCCTTTTTTTTCCCCTTTCTCTCCCTTTTCCCCCCTTTTCCCCCTTTTTCCCCTTTCTCCCCTTTTTTCCCCCCTTTTCTCCCCTTTTTTCCCTTTTCCTTCCCTTTTTTTCCCCTTTCTCTCCCTTTTTCCCCTTTTCTCTCCCTTTTTTCCCCTTTTCTCTCCCTTTTTTTCCCCTTTCTCTCCCTTTTTCCCCTTTTCCCCCCTTTTTCCCCTTTTCTCCCCTTTTCCCCCTTTCTCTCCCTTATCCCCCCTTTCTCCACTTTTTTCCCCCTTATTCCCCCTTTTCCCCCTTTTTCCCCCTTTTTCTCCCCTTTTTCCCCTTTTCCCCTTTTCCCCTTTTTCCCCATTTTTTCCCCTTTTTTTCCCCTTTCTCCCCTTTTCACCCTTTCTCCCCCTTTCCCCCTTTCTCCCTTTTCCCCCTTTCTCCCCTTTTCCCCCTTCTCCCCTTTCTCCCCTCTTTCTCCCCTTTTCCCCCTTTCTCTCCCTTTCCCCCTTTTCCTTTTCCCTTTCCCCCCACCCACGGTCACTGATTCATCCCCGGGATCGATGCCCTGTTAATGATTAAATCCCCATAAATCCCGCAGCTGCAGCAGCGCTTCCAACCGGGAAAAAAAAAAAAAAAAAACCCACACCCGAACAAACCAGGAATAAACCCCGGGCTGCTGCACCTCCTGCCCCAGCGGCAAAGGGCCGAATGCACAAACCGGGATTTTGGATCGATCCCATCGCTTCTCCCCGGGCCTGTCCGGCAGGCCCTGCCCGTTAAAAGGAATAAAGGGAATGAACGGACCATTCCCGCTCGGTTTCTGCTTCTTCATCCCCGGGGATGGAAAGGGAGAATTTCCGCTGCCGGAACGGCGTCTCCCTCTCCGGGTGGGGAAAGCAAAGGGAATTCGATTTTAATTCCTCGGGGAAAAAAAAAAGAAAAAAAAAAAAAAGAAAAAGAAAAAAAAAAGGATAAAAAAAGGGATTTTAGGAGCTCTCGGCTCCCGGTGAAGGGAATTTTACCGCTGGGTTGGGAGGGAGGTTCAACATCATCACCGGGTCAACGCCCTGATGGGCGATTGTTGGAACGACCGAAAAATACAAACGGGAATTCAAGTTGAGGAGTTTCTGAGGGGGGAATAAAATCCTTGCGGCCGTTCCTGATTTCCACGCGGGAATTCTCCCGGCCCCGGGGCTGAGGGCCGGCGGAATTCAGCCCCGTGGGAGGAACATTCCTCCTTTGTGGGGGGCGCCGATAAACGGGGTCTGCTGCCTGCTTTGGGGTTTCTCTGCTTTGGGGTTTCCCCGGTTTGGGGTTTCTCTGGTTTGGGGTTTCCCTGGTTTGGGGTTTCCCTGGTTTGGGGTTTCCCTGGTTTGGGGTTTCCCTGGTTTGGGGTTTCTCTGGTTTGGGGTTTCCCTGGTTTGGGGTTTCTCTGCTTTGGGGTTTCTCTGGTTTGGGGTTTCCCCGGTTTGGGGTTTCCCCGGTTTGGGGTTTCCCCGGTTTGGGGTTTCCCCGGTTTGGGGTTTCCCCGGTTTGGGGTTTCCCTGGTTTGGGGTTTCCCTGGTTTGGGGTTTCCCTGGTTTGGGGTTTCTCTGGTTTGGGGTTTCTCTGGTTTGGGGTTTCTCTGCTTTGGGGTTTCCCCGGTTTGGGGTTTCCCCGGTTTGGGGTTTCCCCGGTTTGGGGTTTCTCTGGTTTGGGGTTTCCCTGGTTTGGGGTTTCTCTGCTTTGGGGTTTCCCCGGTTTGGGGTTTCCCCGGTTTGGGGTTTCTCTGGTTTGGGGTTTCCCCTGGTTTGAGTTTTCCCTGGTTTGGGGTTTCTCTGGTTTGGGTTTTCTCTGGTTTGGGGTTTCCCTGGTTTGAGTTTTCTCTGCTTTGGGGTTTCCCTGGTTTGGGGTTTCCCCGGTTTGGGGTTTCCCGGTTTGGGGTTTCCCCAGTTTGGGGTTTCCCCGGTTTGAGGTTTCCCTGGTTTGGGGTTTCCCTGGTTTGGGGTCTCCCCATGGCCAGAGCCCCCCTTTCACTGGGGTCTCTCTTTGACCAGGGTCTCCCCTTTGTTGGGGTCCCCCTTTCGCTGAGGTCTCCATCGTTGGGGTCTCCCCTTGACCAGGATCTTCCCTTCAATAAAAGGGTCTCCCTTTTTTGGGGTCTCCCCTTTTTTGGGGTCTCCCCTTTTTTGGGGTCCCCCAAATTCCCGGGAAACTCCTCAGTTCAGCCAAGCTCGGCGCTTTAGGAGAGAACTTTCCTTTACTTGGGGGAGTGCAGCTTTGGCTCCGCGTTTTTCGAAGCGACGACGACAAAATAATAAAAGAAATTCGAGGGGGATCAAAAAAAAAACCTCAAAAAAAAAAAAATCTGAAGGGATTCAAAAGATCAAAACCGGAGTGGGATCTGAACAATCAAAATTCGAGGCAAAGTAAAAAAAAAAAAAAAAAAATCCGAGGGGCTGAAAAAGATCAAGATCTGAGGGGATCCAAAAAGATCAAAATCCCTGCGGGAATAAGAAAAATGAAAAGCCGAGGGGATCTAAAAGATCAAAACCCCAGGGGCTCAAAAAAAAAAAAAAATATCCCAGGGGGCTCAAAAGATCAAAATCCGAGGGAATCCAGAGAAATTCCAGCGCCCTGCGCGCCTCGCAGGGGGCTCAGGATTCCTCAATTCCTCCCGAAGCTGCAAGACCCAGACCCGTGAAATCCCGGGACAATCCCTGATGGAAAGAAACCCCCCAATCTCCACGGCGGGCGAGAATTCCCGGCCGGGAGCCTGCAAAGGGTTAAGGCGGCTCCTGGCGGGCGGAAACCGGCCAAGTTCAAACTCCCCGCACCAATTCCAGCCGGGAACGAGCCGGGAAGAGGCGCGGGCATGGCCCGGACCTGCCGCGATTCCCACTTTTATTACTACGGCGTCAAATTCGCGCTCTCCGCCTACGCCACGCTCTTCTCGGTACGTTCTTCGCCCGATTTTTCCCCATTTTCTCCCCCCCCTCCCCCCCCCCCCCGTGTTTTCCCAGGTTTCCCCGCGTTTTTCCATGGTTTTGGGGGGTTTTTTCCACCTTTCCCCACCCGCCAGGGCTGGATTTGGCTTTTCCAGCCGCTTTCGCTTTCCTGGGTCCCAAATTCCCCTTTCCCAAAGCCCCAAATCCTTGAGGAAAAGCCGCGGTGCCTCGCAGCGCCCGGGGCCGGCTCCGAACTGGGCGATCTGGGCTCCGAACTGGGCGATTTGGGCTCCGAACTGGGCGATTTGGGTTCCGAACTGGGCGATTTGGGTTCCGAACTGGGCGATTTGGGTTCCGAACTGGGCGATTTGGGTTCCAAACTGGGCGATTTGGGCTCCAAACTGGGCGATTTGGGTTCCAAACTGGGCGATTTGGGTTCCGAACTGGGCGATTTGGGCTCCGAACTGGGCGATTTGGGTTCCAAACTGGGCGATTTGGGCTCCAAACTGGGCGATTTGGGTTCCAAACTGGGCGATTTGGGTTCCGAACTGGGCGATTTGGGTTCCAAACTGGGCGATTTGGGTTCCAAACTGGGCGATTTGGGTTCCAAACTGGGCGATTTGGGCTCCGAACTGGGCGATTTGGGTTCCAAACTGGGCGATTTGGGCTCCGAACTGGGCGATTTGGGTTCCAAACTGGGCGATTTGGGTTCTGAACTGGGCGATTTGGGTTCTGAACTGGGCGATTTGGGCTCCAAACTGGGCGATTTGGGTTCCGAACTGGGCGATTTTGGGGTGAGCCGGTGGGTTTTGGGGATTTTCCAAGCGCATCCACACTCCCCCGTCATTCCTTTTGTGCAGCGAGTCCCGTTCGGAGAAGGCAAAAAAAAAAGAGAAAATCCCATTTATTTTTTTTTTTGACCTCCCCAGTTTCCCCCCGGAGACATCGAGGGGGTTTGAGCCACCGGGTGTGGGGGTTTTTTTTTTTTTTGGAAAAAAATCAAAACCAAGCGATTTTTGGGAGGAGTTGAACCCCTGAACTCTGCTCGGGGCGGGATTTCCCCGCACCTGGGAGGTGCAAACACCTGCGGGAGAGGGGAGGGGGAAACCCGCGAGTTCCGCCCGTTCTCGGGGGCTCTTTTTGGGGGTTTTGATTTTGCCCCGTTCTGGCTTTATTCCCAAATCTTTCCTGCCCAGGGTGAACTAACCCCGGGCCGGGGCTGATTTTCCAGGTGGGAGCACAGAAATTCCGGCGCAGGTGCCCGGAAATGGTTTTCCTTTCGATTTTGGTTTTTGACCCGTCAATGAGCTCCGCCCAAGCCCCCAAATCGCCAAAATTTGGTGCTTTTTTTTGGGAATATCTCCCGGATTTCCCAGGCTCTGTGGGCTGGGAAAGCTCCAGACCTCCGTGACATTCCCAGAAACCCCCAAAATTCCAGATTTCTCCCACATTTCTGGCTCAGGTCGGAGGTTTGGGTGTGACTTGTGCAATATTCCAAACAAATCCGGGGGGAAATCCCGAGGTTTGGGTTCCCAAGGAGCCGGCCCCACTGGGTTTGGGGTTTCCCAAAGGTTTTGGGGGTGTTGAAGGAACTGCGGGATTTTCCTCCTGTTTCCACGTCGGGAGTCGTGGCTGAACCCTGGGACAATTCCCAGATTTTGGGGGGGAAGTTTGGGAGAGCTCCATGGAGAATCCAGCCGCCAGAGGCTCGGGTTTGTCCCAAACACGGGAAAACAACCCCCAAAAATAAAACCCCACTTTGGAGGGCTCCAACCCCTCCCGCCTCCACCCGTGGGATGTTCCCAGGCGGGAATTCTGCTCAGGGAATCCGCGGGAATTGTGCAGCTCCTTTCAGCCTGACCTAATTGCGGCCTCATTTGCATAATCGCAGCCCAATTAATTCCGAGAACCCTCCGGGCCTCGTTAACCCCATGGACGGGCCGGGGTTGTTCCCGGGATGGTTTGTTTGGGTTTGGTTTTTTTTTTTTTTTTTTTCCCGATAAAACCAGGATTTTGTAGGAATTCCCTTTAGACATTTTGACTCCTTGGAATAAAATCCCGAGGGATGAGGGTTGGGTTGGTGCCCGTCGAGCTTTGGGCTGGAGGATTCCCGGTTTTCCAGCTGAGGGGGTGTCCCAGCCTGTGGAAAACGGGATTTTGAGCCGGTGGATCCTTTCCAGGGATTTCATTACAGCCGGGAAAATCCGGGAAGGAGCCTGGGATGAGCCGGAGAGCGGCTTTAAACCAGGGAACTGGGGGTTGGTTTCAATCCGGCGGAGGAAAGATTTGGGATTTGCTGTTCCCCAAAGCCCCTCTCCTTCCCTTTCCTTGGAAAAACCAGAAATGTAAAAAAGAAATAGGGAAAATTCTTTCCCCACAAAACGGAGAGCGGATGTTTCAACCGACCCAGCTAAAAATTGGGATTCTGACGCTCCCTCTGGGAATTAAAAAAATGGCAATTCCCGGTTTTTTCCTCTGGAAAAGGCCATTCCCAGCATTCCCTACGGAGGAGCTCACGGCTCTGTGAGAGCTTTTCCCAGTTCCCAGTTCCCATTTCCCAATTCCCAGTTCCCAATTCCCAATTCCCAGTTCCCACCTGAGCTCGGGATGAGACGGGAGCTCCTCCCGCCCCAGAGCCGGGGGTTAATTATTCCCAATTCCTTAATTGCTCCTCTCCCAATCCCACGACTCCGGCACAGGGAATTCCGCCGGGATGGGGCCCGAGCTGAGTTTAAATCCAGCCAGGAATGTTCTGGATCCCTGGAATTGTCCAAGGCCAGGCTGGAACATCCCGGGAGGGATTTGAGCCCTTCTCCATCCCAACCCATTCCGGGATTCTCCGAGAGCTCAGGAATTCAGCTGGATCCACTCGGAATTTCCACGGGAAATGAGAGGGGCGAACCCATCCCATGAAATCCGGGGAAAGGAAAACCTTGGGATGAAGGACCCGCAGTGCCCCGAGGCAGCCTCGGGAATTCCACGCCCTTTCCGTTTTCCAAGGATTCTCATCCCTGGAAAATCCTGTCTGGGATCCCTGGATGGATCCGGGTGGATCCATCACCGCGGGACATTCCCGGCGTGGGGAATATCCCGGTTTCCCGTTTTCCCAGGCAGAGCAGGGGCAGCCCGGAGCTCCTGGGCTGTGGAACATTCCGGGGCTCTGGGGGTTTTCCTTGGATGTCTCCCGCCTGGCCCTCTCCCTTGGAGAGTTTTTTCCCCACCTCAAATCCCGAAAATCCTGAAAACCCTGGAAATCCCCAAAACCCTGAAACTCCTCAAACTGTCCAAACATCCCAGAAACCTCTGAAAAATCCCCAAACC
Organism: Chamaea fasciata; assembly: GCF_029207755.1. NCBI lineage: Eukaryota > Metazoa > Chordata > Aves > Passeriformes > Sylviidae > Chamaea > Chamaea fasciata. The sequence continues at coordinate 381,805 of NW_027094115.1, read as the reverse complement.
CCCCGAAAATCTCAAACCCCTCAAAAATCCCCAAAACCCTGAAAAATCCCAAACCCCTGAAAAATCCCAAACCCCTGAAAATCCCAAACCCCTGAAAATCCCAAACCCCTGAAAATCCCAAACCCCTGAAAATCCCAAACCCTGAAAATCCCAAACCCCTGAAAAATCCCAAACCCCTGAAAAATCCCAAACCCTGAAAAATCCCAAACCCCTGAAAATCCCAAACCCTGAAAAATCCCAAACCCTGAAAAATCCCAAACCCTGAAAAATCCCCAAACCCTGAAAACCTTCAACCCCCCCCCCAAATCCTGAAAACTCTGAAAATCCCCCAAAACCCGAAAATCCTGAAAATCCCCAAACCCTCAAAAATCCCCAAAACCCTGAAAAATCCCCAAAACCCTGGAAAATCCCAAAACCCCTGAAAATTCCCCCCCAAAACCCTGAAAAAAATCCCCCAAAACCCTGAAAACCCCCCAAAACCCTGGAAAAACCCCCAAAACCCTGGAAAAACCCCCCAAAACCCTGGAAAAACCCCCAAAACCCTGGAAAAATCCCCCAAAACCCTGGAAAAAATCCCCCAAAACCCTGGAAAAACCCCCCAAAACCCTGGAAAAACCCCCAAAACCCTGGAAAAATCCCCCAAAACCCCTGGCAAACCCCCCCAACCCCTCCGACCCCCGCCCATCCCGCCGCAGATCCTGGGCCTGCTGATCCTGAGCGTCGGGATTTACGCCGAGGTGGAGCGGCAGCGCCACAAGACCCTGGAAGGGATTTTCCTGGCTCCGGCCGTGCTGCTGCTCCTGCTGGGAATCTCCGTGTTCCTGGTGTCCTTCGTGGGAATGCTCGGCAGCCTCCGCGACAACCGCACCCTGCTCAGGATGGTGAGGACGGCCGGCGGCTCCAGGAGGGAATTCCGTGGATTCGGAGTCACCTCCGTGGTTTGGGGATCTCCAGGAGGGAATTCCGTGGATTCGGAGTCACCTCCGTGGTTTGGGGATCCCAGGGAGGGAATTCCGTGGATTCGAGTCACCTCCATGGTTTGGGGATCCCAGGGAGGGAATTCCGTGGATTCGGAGTCACCTCCGTGGTTTGGGGATCCCAGGGAGGGAATTCCGTGGATTCGGAGTCACCTCCGTGGTTTGGGGATCTCCAGGAGGGAATTCCGTGGATTCGGAGTCACCTCCGTGGTTTGGGGGTCTCCAGGAGGGAATTCCGTGGATTCGAGTCACCTCCATGGTTTGGGGATCCCAGGGAGGGAATTCCGTGGATTCGGAGTCACCTCCGTGGTTTGGGGGTCTCCAGGAGGGAATTCCGTGGATTCGGAGTCACCTCCGTGGTTTGGGGGTCTCCAGGAGGGAATTCCGTGGATTCGGAGTCACCTCCGTGGTTTGGGGGTCTCCAGGAGGGAATTCCGTGGATTCGGAGTCACCTCCGTGGTTTGGGGATCTCCAGGAGGGAATTCCGTGGATTCGGAGTCACCTCCGTGGTTTGGGGATCCCAGGGAGGGAATTCCGTGGATTCCCAGTCAAAACCCTGACTGGGGAGGTCTCCAGGAGGGAATTCCGTGGATTCGGAGTCACCTCCGTGGTTTGGGGGTCTCCAGGAGGGAATTCCGTGGATTCGGAGTCACCTCCGTGGTTTGGGGGTCTCCAGGAGGGAATTCCGTGGATTCGGAGTCACCTCCGTGGTTTGGGGGTCTCCAGGAGGGAATTCCGTGGATTCGGAGTCACCTCCGTGGTTTGGGGGTCTCCAGGAGGGAATTCCGTGGATTCGGAGTCACCTCCGTGGTTTGGGGGTCCCAGGGAGGGAATTCCCTGGATTCGGAGTCACCTCCGTGGTTTGGGGATCCCAGGGAGGGAATTCCGTGGATTCGGAGTCACCTCCGTGGTTTGGGGGTCTCCAGGAGGGAATTCCGTGGATTCGGAGTCACCTCCGTGGTTTGGGGATCCCAGGGAGGGAATTCCGTGGATTCCCAGTCAAAACCCTGACTGGGGAGGTCTCCAGGAGGGAATTCCGTGGATTCGGAGTCACCTCCGTGGTTTGGGGATCTCCAGGAGGGAATTCCGTGGATTCGGAGTCACCTCCGTGGTTTGGGGATCCCAGGGAGGGAATTCCGTGGATTCCCAGTCAAAACCCTGACTGGGGAGGTCTCCAGGAGGGAATTCCGTGGATTCGGAGTCACCTCCGTGGTTTGGGGATCCCAGGGAGGGAATTCCGTGGATTCGGAGTCACCTCCGTGGTTTGGGGGTCTCCAGGAGGGAATTCCGTGGATTCGGAGTCACCTCCGTGGTTTGGGGATCTCCAGGAGGGAATTCCGTGGATTCGGAGTCACCTCCGTGGTTTGGGGATCCCAGGGAGGGAATTCCGTGGATTCGGAGTCACCTCCGTGGTTTGGGGATCTCCAGGAGGGAATTCCGTGGATTCGGAGTCACCTCCGTGGTTTGGGGATCCCAGGGAGGGAATTCCGTGGATTTGGAGTCACTTCCGTGGTTTGGGGATCCCAGGGAGGGAATTCCGTGGATTCGGAGTCACCTCCGTGGTTTGGGGGTCTCCAGGAGGGAATTCCGTGGATTCGGAGTCACCTCCGTGGTTTGGGGGTCCCAGGGAGGGAATTCCGTGGATTCGGAGTCACCTCCGTGGTTTGGGGGTCTCCAGGAGGGAATTCCGTGGATTCGGAGTCACCTCCGTGGTTTGGGGATCTCCAGGAGGGAATTCCGTGGATTCGGAGTCACCTCCGTGGTTTGGGGATCCCAGGGAGGGAATTCCGTGGATTCGGAGTCACCTCCGTGGTTTGGGGATCCCAGGGAGGGAATTCCGTGGATTCGGAGTCACCTCCGTGGTTTGGGGATCTCCAGGAGGGAATTCCGTGGATCCAGAGTCACCTCCGGGATTTGGGGATCCCAGGGAGGGAATTCCGTGGATTTGGAGTCACCTCCGTGGTTTGGGGATCCCAGGGAGGGAATTCCGTGGATCCAGAGTCACCTCCGGGATTTGGGAATCCCAGGGAGGGAATTCCATGGATCCGGAGTCACCTCTGTGGTTTGGGGATCTCCAGGAGGGAATTCCCTGGATTCGGAGTCACCTTCCGTGGTTTGGGGATCCCAGGGAGGGAATTCCCTGGATTCGGAGTCACCTTCCGTGGTTTGGGGATCCCAGGGAGGGAATTCCGTGGATTCGGAGTCACCTCCGGGATTTGGGGATCCCAGGGAGGGAATTCCATGGATCCAGAGTCACCTCTGTGGTTTGGGGATCCCAGGGAGGGAATTCCATGGATCCAGAGTCACCTCCGGGATTTGGGAATCCCAGGGAGGGAATTCCATGGATCCGGAGTCACCTCTGTGGTTTGGGGGTCCCAGGGAGGGAATTCCCTGGATTCGGAGTCACCTCCGTGGTTTGGGGATCCCAGGGAGGGAATTCCGTGGATTCGGAGTCACCTCCGGGATTTGGGGATCCCAGGGAGGGAATTCCATGGATCCAGAGTCACCTCTGTGGTTTGGGGATCCCAGGGAGGGAATTCCATGGATCCAGAGTCACCTCCGGGATTTGGGAATCCCAGGGAGGGAATTCCATGGATCCGGAGTCACCTCTGTGGTTTGGGGGTCCCAGGGAGGGAATTCCCTGGATTCGGAGTCACCTCCGTGGTTTGGGGATCCCAGGGAGGGAATTCCGTGGATCCAGAGTCACCTCCGGGATTTGGGGATCCCAGGGAGGGAATTCCATGGATTCGGGGCCCCCACCGTATTTTCCCTCCCGGCGTGTGAATTCCCCAGGAGAAGCGGCTCCCCCTCCGTGCCCCGGCCGGGTTTTGTGGGAATGAGGAGCTGAAAAGCCGGGAATTGCTGCGCGCAGGAAGGGGCCGGGAGCGGCAATCGGAGCCCTTGTGGGGTCGGGAATTGTCCTTCCCAGGAGAAATCCCGGGAACAAAAGCAATCAGGGAGAGAGGCCCTGGAGGGGCTCTTGGAGCCGGGCTGGGCCCGGCAGCTGCGGCTCCTCGGGGTTTTCAGGGAAAACCAGGGAAAGGGTGTTTAAGAGGATCCAGCTTTGAAGGATCCGGGATTTCTGTCGAAAAGGATTTGGGATTGCCTTAAAGAATCTGGGATTGTGCTGGAAAGGATCGGGATTTGGATTTGAAAGGATCCAGGCCCGTGGTTAAAAGGATCCGGATTTGTGTCCAGGAGAGTCCGGGACTGGCTTCAAACCTGGATTTGTGTTTAAAGGATTCAGGATTTGTGTTTAACAGGATCCGGAATCGTGTCTTAAAGGATCCAGGATTTCTGTTCCAAAGGATCTGGGATTTGTGTCTAAAAGGATCCGGGATTATATCTTCAAAGATCAGGAATCTTGTTTAAAAGGATCTGGATTTATGTTTAAAAGGATCCGTGATCTTGTTCCAAAGCATCCCAATCCGTGCCTGAAAGGATCCAGGATATGTGTTTACAAGGATCCAGGATTGGGTTTGGAAAGATCCGGATTCGTGTTTAAAAGGGATCGTGTCTGAAAGGATCCAGATTTGTGTCTAAAAGGATCCAGGATCGTGTTTTAAAGGATCCAGGATTTCTGTCCAAAAGGATTTGGGATTGTGTTTTAAAGGATTTGGGATTGTGTTTACAAGGATCCGGGAGTGGGTTTGGAAAGATCCGGATTCATGTTTAAAAGGCTTTGGGATCACATTTAAAAGGATCCAGATTTGTGTCTAAAAGGATCCAGGATCGTGTTTTAAAGGATCCAGGATTTCTGTCCAAAAGCATCCAGGGCTGTGTTTAAACCTGGATTTGTGTTTAAAGGATTCAGGATTTGTGTTTAACAGGATCCGGAATCGTGTCTTAAAGGATCCAGGATTTCTGTTCCAAAGGATCTGGAATTGTCTTTAAAAGGATCCGGGATTGTGTTTTAAAGGATCGGGAATCTTGTTAAAAAGGATCTGGATTCGTGTTTGAAAGGATCCAGGATTTCTGTTCGAAAGGATCCGTGATCTTGTTCCAAAGCATCCAAATCCGTGCCTGAAAGGATCCGGGATTTCTGTCTGAAAGGATCTGGGATTGTGTTTACAAGGATCTGGGACTGTGTTTGGAAGGATCCGGATTCATGTTTAAAAGGGATCACATCTAAAGGGATCCAAATTTTGTGTCTGAAAGGATCCAGGATCGGTTTCAACCCGGATTTGTGTTTTAAAGGACCGGGGATCCGGTTTAAAAGGATCTGGGATTGGTGTTTCCACCCGGATTTGTGTTTCAAAGGATTGGGGATCCTGTTTAAAAGGATCTGGGATTGGTGTTTCCACCCGGATTTGTGTTTCAAAGGATTGGGGATCCTGTTTAAAAGGATCTGGGATTGGTGTTTCCACCCGGATTTGTGTTTCAAAGGATTGGGGATCCGGTTTAAAAGGATCTGGGATTGGTGTTTCCACCCGGATTTGTGTTTCAAAGGATCCAGGCTCGTTTCCCCCCGGGGCCCTGGAATTCCCGCTGGGATTCCGGATGATTTGTGCCCGCTCAGGGCGGCTGAAAGCTCCATCCATCTCCCGCCCCCGCAGCGGCTCCGTTCCCATTTATCCACCGGGAACAGGCAGTTCCCGACGTCCCCGAATCCTCAGGATCGATGTCCTGGAAACTCCAACCCCGCGGGAGAGGAATTAAACCGCCCCAATTCTGTGTCTCGGGCTTGGAATATCCCGATTCGGGAATAATTAGCGAGGAGCAAAACCTCGGAGAGCACGAAGGCAGGGAAGGAGCAGCTCCCAGGATGGGGAGGGATTTCTCAATTCCCAAGGTTTCTGTGGGAATTAGAGTCACTTCTTGGGAATTGGGATTGATGAGCTCGTTAATGGGGGCATTAATTGAATCGGAATTGAGCGGCTCTTCCTGACTCAGCATCCGGAGCCGGAGAAAGATTTCCTCAGGAAGTTTCTCCATGAAATCCGGAATTTGTTCGGAGCTTTGTGCCGGGGGAGACCCTCGAGCTCCTTCCCAATCCCTTCCTGCTCCTTTCCCAAATCCTTCCCAAATCCTTCCCAAATCCTTCCCAAATCCTTCCCGCTCCCTTCCCGCTCCCTTCCCGCTCCCTTCCCAAATCCTTCCCAAATCCTTCCCACTCCCTTCCCAAATCCTTCCCAAATCCTTCCCAAATCCTTCCCAAATCCTTCCCGCTCCCTTCCCGCTCCCTTCCCGCTCCCTTCCCGCTCCCTTCCCGCTCCCTTCCCAAATCCTTCCCAAATCCTTCCCAAATCCTTCCCAAATCCTTCCCACTCCCTTCCCGCTCCCTTCCCGCTCCCTTCCCGTTCCCTTCCCAAATCCTTCCCAAATCCTTCCCAAATCCTTCCCAAATCCTTCCCAAATCCTTCCCAAATCCTTCCCAAATCCTTCCCACTCCCTTCCCGCTCCCTTCCCAAATCCTTCCCAAATCCTTCCCACTCCCTTCCCGCTCCCTTCCCGCTCCCTTCCCAAATCCTTCCCTCTCCCTTCCCACCTCCTTTCCCGCTCCCTGTCCGCTCCCTTCCCAATCCCCCTCTCCGGGATGGACGGTGACAGGCGGGGACACGGCCACCAAGGCACATTTCAGCCAAAATTCCAGAAAAAACCACAACTGGGACGATGAATTCCTGGCTTCCCCGCGTTGGAGTCGCACCCGGATCCGGGATAATCCCTCCTTTCCTCATTCCAGTTCTTCTGGGTGCTCCTGCTGATCTTCCTGACGGAGCTGCTGCTGATCCTCATGGAGATCATCTTCGAGAACAAGGTGGGAGCGGGGACAGCTGGAATTCCCAGAAATTCAGTGGTCATTCCCAAAGAACGGAATGGTTCCTCCCAAAAAAATGCGATGGTTATTCCCCAAACACGGAAATGTTCCTCCCAAAAATCAAATGTTTATTCCCCAGAATGGAACGGCCGTTCCCAAAAACTGAACGGTTATTCCCCCCAAATTGAACCGTTATTCCCAAAAATCGAATGGTTATTCCCAACAATCGGATGGTTATTCCTGAAAGTGGAATGGCCATTCCCAAAAATCGAATGATTGTTCCCCAAAATCGAACGGTCATTCCCCAAAACCGGATGGTCGCTCCTGACCATGGACTCGTCATTCCCAAAACTGCAATTGCAATTCCTCGGGGTGAAACTCCGGGATGCGGCCGGAGTTTCGAATTTCAAGGGACGGAAGATGAATTTTAATTGCATGGGGTGATATCCAAAGTTCATTAAACCCCGAATAACGAGGGAGGGAGGGAGGGAGGGGGGAGGGACCGATCCGCCCCGGGAACGTGGGAAGCACAAATCCGCCCCTGGAACGATGGATGTTCATCAACCTCCCAAATCCCAGAATTAATTGGATTTTAGATGAAACCAGCCGGGAGCTGCTCGATATGCAAATCAGCTTCGTTGATATGCAAATGAGGCCGGGGGGATTAGTGGGGTTGGGATCCTGGGTGGAACGGGAGCAGAACCCCCCGGGGAGCTTCAACTCCCACCTGGAAAAAATGGGATTTCACTCCGGAAGGATTCCTGAAAATCCCCAAGACCAGAATCGGCATTCCCGAGAGCGCAATCGGGATCAGCCTTTCTGGGGACACAGGCGCAGGAAATGGGAAAAGCCACCAACGTGCCGGTTCGGTGAAAAACCAGGAATGAAAATCTTCCCGAAGCTGCCCTGAGCCGTTGGAGATTCCCAGGAATCATCCCCGGCACCTTTTCCTCCTTCCCGAGTTCCCTCCCCGCTCCCGCTCTTCCCGACCTTTAATTTCCCTGTCACGGCGCGTTTGAAATTCTCATTTCCCTCTTCCCTCCCTTTTCCCACCTGCTCCAACCTCCGGGAAAAACTCCCTTTCCCCCCTCCGTAAACATTCCCGCCCGGTGGGGTTTTTTGGGAATTAACATTCCCACCCGGTGGGGTTTTTTGGGAATTAACATTCCCGCCCGGTGGGGTTTTTTTGGGAATTAACATTCCCGCCTGGTGGGGTTTTTTTTGGGAATTAACATTCCCACCTGGTGGGGTTTTTTTGGGAATTAACATTCCCGCCCGGTGGGGTTTTTTTTGGGAATTAACATTCCCGCCCGGTGGGGTTTTTTTTGGGAATTAACATTCCCGCCTGGTGGGGTTTTTTGGGAATTAACATTCCCACCTGGTGGGGTTTTTTTGGGAATTAGCATTCCCTCCTGGCGGGGTTTTTTGGGAATTAACATTCCCGCCCGGTGGGGTTTTTTGGGAATTAACATTCCCGCCTGGTGGGGTTTTTTTTGGGAATTAACATTCCCGCCTGGTGGGGTTTTTTGGGAATTAGCATTCCCGCCCGGTGGGGTTTTTTGGGAATTAACATTCCCGCCTAGTGGGGTTTTTTTTGGGAATTAACATTCCCGCCTGGTGGGGTTTTTTTTGGGAATTAACATTCCCGCCCGGTGGGGTTTTTTGGGAATTAACATTCCCGCCTGGTGGGGTTTTTTTTGGGAATTAGCATTCCCGCCTGGTGGGTTTTTTTTGGGAATGAACATTCCCGCCCGGTGGTTCTTTGGGATTTGAGCGGAGAATCCGCTCTGGCTCTGCCCTGGACCCTCGGAGCCTCCTCAGCAACATTCCCAGGAATCCCTAAAATGCCTTTTCCATCCAATTAGTGCCGGATGAATTCCCCGAAGTGGCGGGCCCAGCCCACGCTCGCCCTTCCCCGCTGGAATCCCGAGGGATTCCTCAGGAGCAGGGAGCATCCAGAGCTCTGGCAGGGCACCGCTCCCACCTCTGGAATATTTTTCCATGGATAATTCCAGTCTCCGAGCCTGTTTTCCCCTCCCGAGGCAGCAGAACCCTCGGCCAGGGGTTAAAAATCCCGATTTTCTGTGGGATCGAGGAGTCTGGGGGAAGCTTTGGGATCAAATTAAACGGAACGGGAAAAAAAAAAAAAAAGAAAAATTCAGGCGGATAAAGATCCCTCGGTCAGCTTGGACGCGCCGGGAATGGATCCCGAGAGCTCCGAACCGATGGATGGGGTAAAACCCCTCCTCCGCTGCCAGCCGCGGGAAGCGCGGCGCTTCCGGCGCTGTTTTCCCTGAGCTTCCCCCGTTTCGGCTTTCTCCGCCCCAGATGAACGAGGTTTTGCACTCCAACATCCAGGAGGGAATCCGGCACTACTACGACGACCTGGACTTCAAAAACATCCTGGATTTCGTGCAGGAGAAGGTTCGGATGGGAAGGGAGGGGAGTTTTCCAAGGAATGGTTAATCCCATGCCCCGTTTTCCCCGGATTTTCGGAGTCATGCCCATCCCTGGGGTGTTTTCCTTGGATTTCTTCGCCTGGTTGGGTTTTCCCTGGGATTTTTTTTTTTTTTTTTGCCTTCCTCCAGCTCAGCCCAGGGGGAATTTTTTGGGAATTATCCTGGAATTTGTGTGTCCTGGATCCTGCCGGGATATTTCCATCCCCATGTTTCGGTGGGAAATCTCTGCCTGGGATTCTTTTTAATCTCTTCCCAGTCAGGCCGGAGAGGGAGAGAGGAGGGAAATAAATGAATTTTCAATCTTCCCCAGGGATGCAAAAACCGTTGGGAAAAATCCCTTTTTCCCTGGAGCCCCCAGCAGCAGGACGGGCCCTGATTCCCACGGGGAAAATCCCAGATTTGCGGGGCCCTGGGAGGAGAGAGAATTCCAACCTTCCCATGGAACGGTTCAGGCTGGAAAAGGATCAAACCCGACCGTTCCCCAGGAGTGGGAATTCCGGGATTGCTCCTGCTGCTCCCAGAATTTCTTGGCTCGGAGCGTCCCTAAATGGGAAATAAAAAAAAAAAACCCCCACAGGAAATCCCAAAACTCGAGGGGGGAAATTCTGGGAATGTCCCGGGTGGGATCGGGGAGCCGGGCCCGGCTTGGAGGCCAAGCTGCTCCCAGAGAATTCGGGATGTTTATCCCGAGGCATCCCAAAATCCGCCGATTTTCTCCCGGGATTTGGAGCAAGGGAACCTGGGAAGCTCCTTCCCTTGGGAATTTCAAGCTTTAATTCCAGGCCTCCTCCCTGGCTTCGGGACTTTGGGCCCGGCCTTGCTGAGCCGAGCTCAAGACAGGCCGGGAACGCTCTGGAGGCCGCAGATTTGGGGAAAGGTTGGAATGTTCCCCCAGTTTTGCTCCGACCGCCCCAGGATGAGGCTGGAATTCCGTGTGGGAGTTGGAGCTGCTGCGAGCAGCCGGGAATTCCCGGCCGGGGCTTTTCCCTGGGAACCCACCAACGTCCAGGGACAGCAGATTGACTGCTGGGAATTCCCGCATCTCCAAACGGTCTTGGATCGGGCTCCTTCTAGACCATTCCATGGGATTTCCACAATATTCCGTGGGATTCCCCACCATTCCATGGGATTCCCCACCATTCCATGACTTTTCCTCACCATTCCATGGGATTTCCCACCATTCCATAGGATTTCCCACCATTCCATAGGATTTCCCACCATTCCATGACTTTTCCTCACCATTCCATGGGATTCCCCACCATTCCATGGGATTCCCCACCATTCCATGACTTTTCCCACCATTCCATAGGATTTCCCACCATTCCATGGGATTTCCCACCATTCCATGGGATTCCCCACCATTCCATAGGATTTCCCACCATTCCATGGCTTTTCCCACCATTCCATGGGATTCCCCACCATTCCATGGGATTTCCCACCATTCCATGGGATTTCCCACCATTCCATGGGATTCCCCACCATTCCATGGCTTTTCCCACCATTCCATGGCTTTTCCCACCATTCCATGACTTTTCCCACCATTCCATAGGATTTCCCACCATTCCATGGGATTTCCCACCATTCCATGGGATTCCCCACCATTCCATGACTTTTCCCACCATTCCATGGGATTCCCCACCATTCCATGGGATTCCCCACCATTCCATGACTTTTCCCACCATTCCATAGGATTTCCCACCATTCCATGACTTTTCCCACCATTCCATAGGATTTCCCACCATTCCATGGCTTTTCCCACCATTCCATGGGATTCCCCACCATTCCATGACTTTTCCCACCATTCCATGGGATTCCCCACCATTCCATGGGATTTCCCACCATTCCACGGCTTCTCCCCACCATTTTTTCCCCATCGGCTGCTCCCCTTTGGGATTCTCCTCCCCGTTTTTCCGGGCGGTTTTTGGGAGCTGGCCGTCTTCCCCGGCACCAAGAGAAATCCAGGGAATTCCAGGCGGGAATGCAGGAATTATGAACCCCAGCCTGGGATGGAGAAGAGCCGGAGCATCCCGAGGGTTTTTCCTGCTTTCCCTTGGCAAAGGGGAGCGGAGGGGGAAAAACCTCTCCCCAAATCTGCTCCTGGACGAGTTTCGGTGCTTTAAAAAAACCGGGAAAAATCCCTTTCCCCCCCCCCCCCCCGTTTTCCAAGCACTCCGACCTTTCCTGGCCATTCCAGGCTTTTCCTTTCAGGGCAGGATCTCGAATTCCGGTTGTTTTCCCTGAGCAGGGCTGGGCTGGTTGGGAACGGGCTCGTTTTTATTCCGCGGAAGGCACGGAGTGACTTGGATCGGAATTTTTTTGGTTGTTTCGCTGCGGGAAAAGGAGGCGAGAGAAGGAGACGAGGTTTTTTTTCATCCTTCCCCCTTTGGAGCTGCAGGATTTGATCCCGATTTATCCTGACGGGAAGAGAAATCCCAGCGGGGCCGACCGGGGATTTTGGGATGGCTGAGAGCTTCCCAATCCATCCCTGAGGGCGCTGCCGGAGCCGCGCCCGCCTCGGGAAAAGCTGGATCCGTCACCTGGAATTAAACCACGGAAGCGCGCGCGAGGCTGAGCCCGCGCATTGATCCAAGGGCCTGGGAAAGCCGCGCCCAAATCCCTCCAAAATGGGGGGAAAAAAAAATTCCCGCTTTTTTGTACCCTTCGACTTCCCTGGGAGCGGGGAAAAATTGGGAAGTGGAGATGCAGGGAATTGGGTTGGAATGACGGGATGGCTTCTGTTGGATGGGATCCTAAAATTCCTCTTCTTCCCTGGGCTGGGCCCCCTTGCCCGATCCCAGGTTGTCGCAGCCCGGCCTTGGACCTTTCCAAAGGATCCGGCTTCTCTGGGAATTCCATCCCAGCCCTTCCCAACCCTCCCAGGGCGGAATTCCTCCCCGTTATCCCAGTGAATTTCCTCCCATTGTCCCCGTGCCCACGGGACTCCGTTCCCTGTTATCCCAGGGGCTGATCCCAAACCCCTTTTCCCAGGATTCTGAAGGAGTTTCCAGGTGCTGGGGAATTCCCCGGGAATTCCATCCCTGCCCTTCCCCAGCGAGGGATTTCTCCCCAGTCTCCCAACCCAACCCCAAATCCCTCGGGGAGCGGGATTTTCCCTTCCCCTTTCTCCTGGAATTCCGGGTTTTTTCCGGCTCCGCCCTCAGCCTCTCCCTGTGTTGTTTTTTTTTTTTTTTCCCGCAGTTTTCCTGCTGCGGAGGGGACGAATTCCGGGATTGGGAAGTGAACCGGTACCACTGGTGCAACGGCAGCGGGGCCCTGGCCTGCGGCGTGCCCCATTCCTGCTGCATCCGCGGGGTGAGCCCCGAAATTCCCGGGAAATTCCCTCTTCCCGTTGGATTTTTCCGCTCCAAACGGTTTCTGCGTTGTGTCATTCCCGGTTGGGAAAAGACCGGAGGGAATTTTGGTGGGAGAAGGAGCCGGAACGGGAACGTTTGTTTCTGGAAAACACCAGGATTCCCGGGAAATTCCCTCTCCCTGTTTCCTGCTTAATGTCGTTCCCACCTGGAAAAAGGTCCGAGGGAATTTTGGCACGAGAGGATGAAGGGGATGGAATGGGAATGTTTGCCTCTGGAAAATCCCCAAATTCCCGGGAAATTCCCTCTTCCTGCCGGTTTTTTCCACGCCGGGGGGGGGTTTCTCCTTTGTCATTCCCACCTGGGAGAAAGGTTGGACGGGGATTTCGGTGTGAGAGGATGAAGGAATGTTTATTTCTGGATTAGTCTGGAATTTTCTGGGATCAGGGAGGAATGCTTGGAAATGCCGAGGATTCCAGCTGGGGGATAGGAAAGGTTTGGAAATGGATTATTCGGGAAGGAAAAAAAAAAAAAAAAACCCATGGCAGCAGCTTGGAAAGATTTGGGAATGTTCCCCCTGGGAAAGGAAATTCCGGGGGAATTTGGGGGGATTTACGGTCCTTCCCAAGCCAAAGCCATCCAGGATTTTGGGATCTGACTCGGCTCCATCCCGGCCTGGATCCTCGCCCTGTGCCATTTCCATCCGGACACCGCGGGGTTTGGAAGTCCTCGGGATCCCGTTCCTGCTCCGGGCTCCCACCGGGGGGATTTCTGGGAATGAGGGGATTTCTGGGAATGAGGGGATTTCTGGGAATGAGGGGATTTTTGGGAATGAGGGGATTTCTGGGAATGAGGGGGTTTCTGGGAATGAGGGGGTTTCTGGGAATGAGGGGATTTCTGGGAATGACGGGATTTCTGAGGAATTTGCTGCCAGCAGGGCCGGGAGGGCTTTGCCCAAGGTTCCTTCTGGATCCTTGAGATTGGGAAAAGCTGGAATTCCAACCCCCCCCCCCGGTGGAGCTGGGCTCTGGAGGGAGCAGAATTCCAGAGGCAGGAGATTCTCCTGGGTGGAAATCCCCACGTTTGGGAATCCCAACCAAGCCGGGAGTTTTGGCCGGGATTGTTTAATCCAACCCTGCTCCCCCGTGGAATCCATGCCAGGAGAAAACCTCAGGATCCGGGAAAAGCTCCCAAATATCCCGGCAAGGCTGGAAAAGTCCAGGAAAGGCTCTGCCCAGCCCGATCCCGGCACCAAAATTCCGGATCTCCGGGAATGTCGGCGCCGGATCCGAGCCCCGGCCGCTGCCCGGCCCGAGGAAAATTCCTCATCAATCCCGCCTTGTTCCGAGGGATTTTAATGGAAAAACCAGGGAAAAGTGAAGGGGTGCAATCAGCAGTGCGGGCCTGGTATGCAAATGAGATGCAGATTTGAGATCCTCTCCAATCAGGGCCTTGATTAACGAGCCCCGGGGCTCCTGGAGGTGGAATGAGGAATTCCCGCGGCGAGGACGGGCGGCAGGGAAGCTCGGGGAGATCTGGGGGGATTTTTACGCTCCCGCGGTTTTTCCGGGGACAATTTGGCCAAAAAAACCCCAAAAAACCGAAAAAAACCCCCAACCAAAACCTGAGCAGGGAGAGGGGAAAATCCCCAAAATCCGGAGGGGGAGAACTGGGGAAACTCTGGGAACGCTCAGGTTGGAGCAGCCTGGGATTTCGGGGATTTGGGGACGCGTCCCTGGTGTGGGTGGGGATTTAAGGCCCCTGCCCACCTGAACCATTCCAGCAGTCCCCAGGCTGCGTCCGGAGGATGCTCCCGGAGGAAAATCCATGGGATCCGGGGAATCTCCGTGGTTTTTCCAAGAGGGAAAAGCCCTGGCTCTGGCTCTGAGGCCTGGAGAGGTTTTTTCGGGAAGTGAGACCTCACCAAAGGCTCCGGAATCTCTGGGAGAAGCAGAACCCGGGAAGCACCAAAACCTTGGGATGGATTTGGCCTCGTTAAGGAACCAGCACAAGCCCCGGAATTCTGGGAAAAGAACTGGGAGAGCTGAATCCCTTGGGAATTTCCCGAGCTTAAATCCCACCCAGGGCCGCCCACAGGGACAATTCCCACCGTCCCAGGGCGCTCCAGCCCGGCCTTGGACATTCCCAGGGATCCAGGGGCAGCCACAGCAAATCTGGGAATTCCAGCCCAGCCCCTCCCCATCCTCATTCCATCCCAAATCCCATTGAAATCTCCAATTTCCCAGTGGGAAGCCATTCCCTGTGTCCTGTCCCTCCATCCCGTGTCCCCGGCCCCTCTCCAGCTCTCCCGGAGCCCCTTTAACCCCTGGAATGTGCTGGAAGCTCTCCCTGCATCCTTCCCTCATCCCGGTGAACATTCCCAGCTCTCCCAGCCCGGCTCCAGGATCCCAGAATCCCGGAACGGTTGGGATTGGGATTTTCCCTGGCGGCCCCTCAGTCCCGGGGACACCCCAAAGTCCAAGGGGCCGGCCCAGGGAGGGGCCTGATCTTCCCGTGCCGGGCACCTCCAGAATTCCTGATTTCCTTTGGAATCCTGCTCTTTTCCCGGGATAAATCCCTTCCCGTTCCCCGCAGGTTCCCGGAGGAGTGGTGAACACCCTGTGCGGCTACCGCGCCCTGGACAAGGAGGTGACGTTGGGATTTTGGGGAATTTGCTGCTCCTTCTTCCCCAAATCCCAAAAATATCAAACGCTCCCTGCAGGAATTCCCGTTCCCAAGCAAGGCGGGGATGCAGCTGCTCCGAACTCAGCTTCCGGGATTTTCCCTGGAATTTTGGGGCCCTTTTGGTGCCCAGGGATCCCAGGAGCTCCCCAGAACAGGGATTGTCACCTGGGAATTCCCTTCGACATTCCCAGAGGGGGAAGGGTGGAGATGGAGGCATCAGGAATTCCCCAAGTGCGGAAATGTGGGAATGCCAGGCAGAATTCCCCGCGGAAATGTGGGAATGCCAGGCAGAATTCCCCGCAGAAATGTGGGAATGCCGGGCAGAATTCCCTGCAGAAATGTGGGAATGCCAGGCAGAATTCCCTCCAGAAATGTGGGAATGCCAGGCAGAATTCCCTGCAGAAATGTGGGAATGCCAGGCAGAATTCCCTCCAGAAATGTGGGAATGCCAGGCAGGATTCCCCGCGGAAATGTGGGAATGCCGGGCAGAATTCCCTGCAGAAATGTGGGAATGCCGGGCAGAATTCCCTGCAGAAATGTGGGAATGCCAGGCAGAATTCCCTCCAGAAATGTGGGAATTCCCCGCTCGGAGAGGCCCCAGCTGAGGGAATCTGACGCTCCAGGGTCTCTCCCAGGTCCCGCTCAGGGCCCCGAAATTCGGGATTTAATCCCAACAACGTTCGGCCCTCGGCTCCCGATCTTCCTTTGGGAAGAACCTCCCCCCACCCCCCCCCCCGGGGCGGCGATCGGGGCCAAGAACCCCCAGCCCGAGGTCGTCCCTGACGGAAAACTCCCGGGAAAGCCGCGGCTGCCGGGAATCCGGCGGGAACTGGGGCTCCTCTCTCCGCTCTGGCAGCGCCTGGAGCTGCTCGGCACCATCCACGTCCGCGGCTGCATCCACGCCGTGGGGCTCTGGCTCAAGGACAACTTCCAGGCCACCCTGGCCATCGTCTGCTCCCTGCTCCTGCCGCAGGTACGCGGGGCCTCGCCGGGAATCCTCTCCCGGATTCCTGGAATTCCCTCTTGGGAAAAATCCCACCCCCCCCCCCCCCCCCCAGGGATGAGCGCCCAGTTTTGGGGTTCTCAGCTCCGTCCCCGAGCGGCGGGATCTGAGCGCTGGAGGGTGGGAAATGAATCCTTTGGAATCTCAGTTCCGGTTGGGATTTGTGGCCGGGGGCAGGAAAAGTCATCCCTGGCAGAAGGGGTTGGGATCCCTCCCGGAATCCGGTTTGGGATCCAATAACGGCCCCTGGAAGCGAATCCTGCCCCGTTTGTTCTCCCAGCCCTGGGCAAACGCAGAGGGAACGGGAACCCCGGGTAAATCCCAACCCCGAATCCCACTCCGGATAAATCCCAATCCCAAATTCTGCTCTGGATAAATCCCAAATTCTTCTCTGGATAAATCCCAATCCTAAATTCTGCTCTGGAAAAAAAATCCCAGTCCCAAATTCTGCTCCGGATAAATCCCAAATTCTGCTCCGGATAAATCCCAAATTCTGCTCCGGATAAATCCCAGTCCCAAATTCTGCTCTGGATAAATCCCAAATTCTTCTCTGGATAAATCCCAGTCCCAAATTTTGCTCCGGATAAATCCCAAATTCTGCTCCGGATAAATCCCAATCCCGCATTCTTCTCTGGATAAATCCCAAATTCTTCTCTGGATAAATCCCAATCCCAAATTCTGCTCCGGATAAATCCCGATCCCAAATTCTGCTCCGGATAAATCCCAAATTCTGCTCCGGATAAATCCCAAATTCTGCTCCGGATAAATCCCAATCCCAAATTCTGCTCCGGATAAATCCCAAATTCTGCTCCGGATAAATCCCAATCCCAAATTCTGCTCTGGAAAAAAAATCCCAGTCCCAAATTCTGCTCCGGATAAATCCCAAATTCTGCTCCGGATAAATCCCAATCCCGCATTCTTCTCTGGATAAATCCCAAATTCTTCTCTGGATAAATCCCAATCCCAAATTCTGCTCCGGATAAATCCCGATCCCAAATTCTTCTCTGGAAAAATCCCAATCCTGCATTCTGCTCGCGACAAATCCCAATCCCAAATTCTGCTCTGGAAAACAATCCCAATTCCGCTCCAGATAAACCCGAATCCCGAATTCCTCTCTGGATGAATCCCAGTCCCGAATCCCGCTGGGTTTGCCCGGCCTCGGCTCTCCCCTGAATTGTCCCTGACCGAACCGTGAGGGTTTTCTGTGGATTTGACCTTTTTTTTTGTTGTTGGTTGTTTTGGGATTTATTTGGAGCAGGAAACTTCCCACTTGTGGCCACGTTGGGATTGCCGGGGGTGGGGATTTGATCCCAATGGGAATGACATGATTCCCAGCTTTATTTTCGCGACCCTTCCCAGTTTTCTGCTCTCACCAAAAGGCAGGAAGGGCTTGGATAAAGCAGCAGCCGGGGGGGGGGGAGGGGGAAATTTGGGATGATTTGTCCGAGCTGGACTCGGGGCTCGCGGACGGTTCAGACGCAGGAGAGCCCTTCCTGACTGTCATTCCCAAGTTTTTCTGGAGTGTTTCCTTCCAAATGAGCGTCAGGCATCTGTGGGAAAGGCGGGAATGGGGGGAGAAGGGGCCGGAATGGGGCTTGGAGAGCCGGTGCCGATTTATCCCGTCCCGATCCACCAAGCCACCGGCGCCGCCTCCCGCCGCCTCAGCCGTTAACAGCCGGCGGCTAATTGGGAATGCCGGGGAGAAATCCACGGGAATGCCGGGCACTGATGGATCCGGAGTGGTGCCGTTAATTGGGAATGCCGGGGAGAAATCCACGGGAATGCCGGGCACTGATGGATCCGGAGTGGTGCCGTTAATTGGGAATGCCGGGGAGAAATCCACGGGAATGCCGGGCACTGATGGATCCGGAGTGGTGCCGTTAATTGGGAATGCCGGGGAGAAATCCACGGGAATGCCGGGCACTGATGGATCCGGAGTGGTGCCGTTAATTGGGAATGCCGGGGAGAAATCCACGGGAATGCCGGGCACTGATGGATCCGGAGTGGTGCCGTTAATT
The DNA here is from genome assembly GCF_029207755.1 of Chamaea fasciata. Lineage (NCBI taxonomy): Eukaryota > Metazoa > Chordata > Aves > Passeriformes > Sylviidae > Chamaea > Chamaea fasciata. The sequence goes on along the minus strand of NW_027094115.1, from coordinate 363,594 downwards.
GGGAATGCCGGGGAGAAATCCACGGGAATGCCGGGCACTGATGGATCCGGAGTGGTGCCGTTAATTGGGAATGCCGGGGAGAAATCCACGGGAATGCCGGGCACTGATGGATCCGGAGTGGTGCCGTTAATTGGGAATGCCGGGGAGAAATCCACGGGAATGCCGGGCACTGATGGATCCGGAGTGGTGCCGTTAATTGGGAATGCCGGGGAGAAATCCACGGGAATGCCGGGCACTGATGGATCCGGATCCATATCCTGGATCCTGATCCCTGCCCTCGGCCCAGCTTTGGGGTTTTTCCCGCTTTCCCTCATCATTCCCCTTCCTTGAAGTCGAACCCGGGCCTTGGCTGAGCCCCAGGGCTCCGGGGTTGAGGATCCGAGCTTGGTTCCTGTCCCTCATCCCGGCATCCCAGGTTTTCCTTGGATCTGGGGGAAGCACTGGCTCTTGGATCCTGGAAAAACGATCCAAGGAAAGTTCTGGCTGGCTTGGAGCACCCCTGGAGAGTGGGAATTGTTGTGTTCTCTTCCCAGCCGGCTCAGGGGTGGGAAACGATCCCACCTGACATTCCCATCCCTTGGGAAGTGCCAGAATTCCCAGGTTTTTCCCGCTTTTCCCACGTCCGGGTGGGAGCTTGAGGCGCAGCAGGGGCAGCCAGGCTTTGCCTCTGGAATGGGACCCAGGGAAAGCTGATCCTGCTGGGATTGGCTGAGATGGGAGAATTGGGATGGGAAAATCCCACCTGGAGCCGCTCCCCCGGCTCAGGGACTCAGGGAACCGGGGATCCCCCCGAATCCGGGAACATCCCGGCCTTTCTTAAAGGGAAATTCCCAATCCCACGGGAGGGGCTGTGCTCTCTCTCCCCCTCCGATCTCAGCCAGGCACAAACTCTTCCTCCATCCATCCCTGGAATTCTCCTTTTCCCCGTTCCCCAGCAACCCAGCTGCCCGTGTCGCCAGCCCGGCTCCGTGCCCTCCATCCCACACATTCCCTGTCATTCCCAAAGACCTTCTCATCCCGAGCCCCCGCCGCGGCCTCGGGCCTGGCTGTGCTCAGTCACGGCGCAGCTCCGGCTTTTCCAGCTCATCCATCCTTTCCCTGCCTCCAGCGGGATCCTCCGCGGGGCTGGGGACGTGCTGAGGCTGCAAATGAGGCACCAAAACTCCGGCCTTGTTCTTCCCGAGGCTTTTAGGGAATTGTGGCTCCAGCCACAGCAAATCTGGGAATTCCAGCCCAGCCCCTCCCCGCCCTCATTCCATCCCAAATCCCATTGAGATCTCCCGTTTCCCAGCGGGAAGCCATTCCCTGTGTGCTGTCCCTCCATCCCGTGTCCCCAGCCCCTCTCCAGCTCTCCCGGAGCCCCTTTAACCCCTGGAATGTGCTGGAAGCTCTCCCTGCATCCTTCCCTCATCCCGGTGAACATTCCCAGCTCTCCCAGCCCGGCTCCAGAGGGGCTCCAGCATCCCCGGGATCGTTCCCTGCTCCTCCCAGCCACTGCAAGAAAACAGAGGAGGAGCAGGGAAACCTCTGCAATCCTTGTTTTCCCCGTAAAAACCGGGATTCTTTTTTTCCCATCCCGAGGAAGCAGGACGGGCCGCATCCAAACCGAGGCGGAGCAGCCCCCGGCACGTCCTGCCCAGGGCTCCCGTCCATCCCGTGAATCGCTTTTCCCTCCGTCCCATCCATCTCCGGCCTCCGCATCCCAGATCCTCTGCGGGGGCGTCAATCCCGGAGACCGACGGCTCCGTTCCGTAAAAAAACCACGGAATTCTCCTCGAGCCGGGCGATTTGCAGGGCAGCACCTTCATCTCCCGGCGACGGGGATGGAAAACCTTCCCTGGGCCGAGGGAGCATTTCCTGATGTGGGATTTGGGATTTGGTTTGCGCTCCGATCTCCCCGCGGCTCCGGGGGTTGACGGAGCGGGAAAAGGGAAGAAACGGGATTTTTCCATCGGAGCTCTCCGTAAATCCCAGTGTCGGGATGACAAATCGGAAATGGAGGGAAAAACTCCCACTGTGGGCTTCGTTCAGTGTGGGGAAGGTGGGATGGGGCAGCACTCGGGCTGAGCAGCATTCCCGTATTTCCATGGAAAAGGGAAATACCAGGGAATTTCCCTTGCTGGAGTCAGGCACGGCCCATCCCTAAGGGGAAAACATCCGTGGACTTCCAGGCCCTTTTTCCATCGGAAAATGAGGTGGAGATGGAAGTCCGAGCCTTTCCCTTCGTTGCTTCCCGACATTCCCGAGGCCTTTTTCCGGAGGGGGAGGAAGAGGGGATCTGTCCATCCCTTCCAAGGAGGATTTGGGGTGATTCCAGCCCCAATTCCCAGCGGGAAAAGGGATCCAAAGGAACCAATGGAGACACCACAAGCAAAGCTGGGCTTTGGGATGGAGCTGAGCCTTGGAATTTTACACGGGAGACAGGAATTAGGTTTAGAGGAGTCATGGAATGCTTCGGGCTGGGAGCGACCTTCGGGACCGTCTCATCCGTGGGCAGGAATTCCCAGGATTCCCAGTGGAAGTTTTATGGATTCCTTTTTTTTTGAGTGAAGCTCCCGGGATTTATTTACCCCCCGGAGGAGCAGTTTTTCCATGGATTTGCGCCCCCTGCACGCTCAAATCCCACAGCAAAAAACCCCGGGAAGAGTCAAATCCCAGCCAGGAAGAACAGGCAGTTCCCCGACTTCCAACGGCAACAATTCCCGAGCGGTTCTCCCGGATCCCCATCCCAGAAAAAATTCCGCCTTTTTCATCTTTCCAGCCTCGGCTTCGGCGCGTTTTGTTCCCGTTTTCCCCCCGCAGCGGCTCCTCCCGGCCTCGGCGGCGCCGTAAAATCCGCGGATCCGCCGGCGCCGCGGGAACGCGCGGAGCCCTCGGATATTGGATGCATCCATAATTCCTGACAGCTTCCGCCCTGCTCATTGGGCGGGAGAGGGGATTTAGGGCCGGCCTGGGACGGGAATGGGATCGGAACTCAGGCGGCAGCGACGGCTCTGGCACCGGGGATCCTGACTGCGGCTGCGGATGGTCTCATTCCCAGCCAGAATTCCTGAATTCCCCGTTTTCTCTGGGATTGGGGATCCTGACTGTGGCTGCGGATGGTCTCATTCCCAGCCAGAATTCCTGAATTCCCCGTTTTCTCTGGGATTGGGGATCCTGACTGCGGCTGCGGATGGTCTCATTCCCAGCCAGAATTCCTGAATTCCCTGTTTTCTCTGGGATTGGGGATCCTGACTGGGGCTGCGGATGGTCTCATTCCCAGCCAGAATTCCTGAATTCCCCGTTTTCTCTGGGATTGGGGATCCTGACTGCGGCTGCGGATGGTCTCATTCCCAGCCAGAATTCCTGAATTCCCCGTTTTCTCTGGGATTGGGGATCCTGACTGGGGCTGCGGATGGTCTCATTCCCAGCCAGAATTCCTGAATTCCCCGTTTTCTCTGGGATTGGGGATCCTGACTGCGGCTGCGGATGGTCTCATTCCCAGCCAGAATTCCTGAATTCCCCGTTTTCTCTGGGATTGGGGATCCTGACTGGGGCTGCGGATGGTCTCATTCCCTTCCAGAATTCCTGAATTCCCCGTTTTCTCTGGCACCGGGGATCCTGACTGCGGCTGCGGATGGTCTCATTCCCAGCCAGAATTCCAGAATTCCCCGTTTTCTCTGGGATTTGGGATCCTGACTGCGTCTGCGGATGGTCTCATTCCCAGCCAGAATTCCTGAATTCCCCGTTTCCTCTGGGATTGGGGATCCTGACTGCGGCTGCGGATGGTTTCATTCCCTTCCAGAATTCCTGAATTCCCCGTTTTCTCTGGGATTCCTCCGCAGGAGGGATCGCTGCCCCCGGCTCTGGCTCTGTTTCCACGGAATGCAAACACAAATCTTTCCGGGAGGGGAAAAATGACAGTTTTGCCCCGAACTCCCTCATTTCAAAGGGTTTTTCCGGCTTCCCGGGATTGGGGAGCGGGATTTGAATCGGGAACGATGACAGTTCAATAATGGGAACGAGGCTGCAGCTCGACAGCCGTGGAAATGGGATCGGAAAACCTCAATTCCCCAGGATTTGCTGCTGGATGGGGATCAGCACAATCCCATTATCCCAGAGGTGTCTCCGGGCTGTCCCCGCAGTTCCTGGAGTGCCGGAGCCGTTCCCAAATATCCCACACGGGATGACACGGCCTCATCCCTTGGGATAACGGGGCAGTCCCGGAGATTCCCAGACTTTTCCCCTCCAGCACCTGCAGGGCTTTTGCCAACCCCGAAGGTGGGAATCCCAAATTCCTAAAGCTGGGAAAGGCCTGGAACCACGGGCCGGACTGGGATTGATCCCATTCCCAGGGATCAGCTGGGATATCAAAAATCTGGGAATCCCTGAGGGTCGTGGGAGGGGCTGGGAAAGTGGGAATGGGGCAGGAGAGCTCCACGGTGGGCTCAGCGCTGGGAGACAATCCCAGGCATGGGGTTTTCCACTTTTTCTGCTGTTGATCCAGGGAAATCCCCTTGGGATCCACTTCCCGGTGGATTTGGGAAGGAAATAATCGACATTGAGGCAGAATTCCAGGAGCCCCTCTGGAGCCGGGCTGGGAGAGCTGGGAATGTTCACCGGGACAAGGGAAGGATGCAGGGAGAGCTTCCAGCACATTCCAGAGCCTGAAGGGGCTCCGGGAGAGCAGGAGAGGGGCCGGGGACACGGGATGGAGGGACAGCACACAGGGAATGGCTTCCCGCTGGGAAATTGGAGATTTCAATGGGATTTGGGATGGAATGAGGGCGGGGAGGGGCTGGGCTGGAATTCCCAGATTTGCTGCGGCTGCCCCTGGATCCCTGGGAATGTCCAAGGCTGGGCTGGAGCGCCCTGGGACGGTGGGAATTGTCCCTGCCCGTGGTGACACGGGCTGAGCTTTAAGGTCCTTCCCAACCCAAACCATTCCGTGGTTCCATGTGCAGGTTTGGATGGGATTTTGGGAAGGAATTCCTGGTTGGGCTGGAATTCCCAGAGGAGCTGGGCTCCCTGGCGGTGCCCGAGGCCAGGCCGGAACCACCCGGGATCTCCGGGATCGTGGGACCCGTGGCAGCCCTGGATGGGCTCTGAGCTCCCTCCCACCCCAAACCCATCCAGGACTCCCTGAGCGGGATCAGACGGGATTTTGGGAAGGAGAATTGGATTCCTGGGATGCCCAAGCCCAGGCTGGGCTGGGAATTATCCCCGAGCCCTCTGTTCAGGATGCGCCTCATGCACTCGGCTCTTCGCAAAGATTAAAATGAATGCATCGAAATGATTGCGCCGCGTTAATTGCTATTAATAGAGCTTGGGAAGGCTCCATTAAAATGGGAATTTTCCGGTTGTAACACAGTGTTGGCAGTAAAACCACCGGGGTTTGGTGTTGGGGTTTTTTTTTCCCCCCTCTCTTTGTAATATCCGAACTGAGCAAACCAGGAGATGCGGAGGGAGAATCCTCCGACAGTCCGGAATTGGTTAAGGTCGAGCCGGCGGGGAAATAAAAGCTCCAAGGAGGAATTCATTGAGCTCCTGCTATCCGTAAAAACCTACCAGGCCCGGCAGAGGGTTCATCTAATAAAACGTCAGTTTGGTGCGGCGGGGGCAAGTTTCCCAGGAACGGGGGGGAACGAACCACGGGAACGCCTGGACTCGGAGGAATGCTTGAAAAACGCGAATGTGAGAGGTTAATCCTTGAGAACAAGGATTTGAGAGGAGCGGGAGTGTTTCCGGGCGAGGCATCCCAGCTGGAAACTTTTCCGTCTCCTAATTATCTATTTTTTAAATTTATTTTTTTTTTTTAAATTGAACTCATGATTTTTTAAAATTTTTTTTTTGTTTGTTTCTAAGAGAGCGAACTTGGTTTTTCCACCCCTCTGGCCCTTGTCCCGCAGGTGCTGGGGCTGGCCATGGCCTGGCTGCACTGGCAGCAGCTCAACGAGATCCATTCCCGCCTGGATTCCGTGGATTTCCCGCGCCGGGATCCGCGGGATGTGAGCCTGGCATCGCTGGACCTGCGCGGCGCCGGCTGGTGCTGGTGCCTGCCCCGCGAGGGCGGCTACGTCCCGGTAAATCCCGGGAATGCCGGCGGCCACCAGGACGAGGACGAGGAGGAGGAGGAGGAGGAGGAGGGAACCGCCTGCAGCAGCAAAGTGTGAGGAGGGCTCCGACGGAGCGGAACGTGGGAGAAAGTGGAGTTTGCCCTCTCAGCTCCCATTGGGAAAAGTGGAAAAATGGGATTTTGCCCTCTCAGCTCCCATTGGGAAAAGTGGAAAAATGGGATTTCTCCTCTCAGCTCCCATTGGGAAAAGTGGAAAAAATGGGATTTTGCCCTCTCAGCTCCCATTGGGAAAAGTGGAAAAATGGGATTTTGCCCTCTCAGCTCCCATTGGGAAAACTAAAAAATGGGATTTCTCCTCTCAGCTCCCATTGGGAAAAGTGGAAAAATGGGATTTTGCCCTCTCAGCTCCCATTGGGAAAACTGAAAAATGGGATTTTGCCCTCTCAGCTCCCATTGGGAAAAGTGGAAAAAATGGGATTTTGCCTCTCAGTTCCCATTGGGAAAACTGTTAAAAAATGGGGCTTTTCCTCTCACCTCCCGAAATTTCTTTGGGAAAAAACTTTTTTAAAATGGGGTTTTTCTTTTCTTTGAGAAAATTGTGGGGAAAATGGGATTTTTCCTCTGAGCTCCCATTAAGAAAACTGTGAAAAATGGGATTTTTCCTCTCAGTTCCTAAAGTTTCTTTGGGAAAAGTGTAAAAAAAAAAGGGATTTTTCCTCTCAGCTCCCATTGGGAAAACTGTAAAAAATGGGATTTTTCCTGTCAGGTCGTGAAGATTTTTTTTTTTTTAACTGTGAAAAAATGGATTTTTCCTCTCAAGTCCTGAAGTTTCTTTGGGAAAACTGTAAAAAACTCTGGGAATGTTTGAACCTTCCCTAGGCTGTGAGTGAGGATTCGGTTTTGGTTTTTTTTTCCCAATAAATGGAATTTCTGTCACGTTTTCCAAGGTCAGTTCTGCCCAGTCAGGGGCGTTGGGTTGGGGCATTTTATTCCCGCTAATTTCCCGGGAAATCCTGAAGGAGATCCCAGGAATTTTTCAAACCAGGGTGGGTTTGTTCGGGATATTCCCGGGATGGAGGAAATTCCCCGGAAGGGGCAGGGAAGGAATTGCCTTTCCCAATGTTTGATATTTTTAGCCCGATTTGTTGATCCAGGTGGGAATTCCCTCCCGGATCTCTTGGGATCCGGGAATTAAAAACTGGGGAGGGATTGCTGCTGAGACTCTGGGCAGAGGAATTGCAAGAATTGGAAATTTATCCAAAGAATGTGGGGGGTTATCTCAGAAAATGTGGGGGTTTATCCCAAAAATGTGGGGGTTTATCCCAAAAATGTGGGGGGTTATCCCAGAAAACCCCAGTGGATCCCTCTGCCGAGGTCCCAGGGCCTCATCCGTGACCTGGGGATGGCAAAGCTCTCCCGGGAGCTGGAGATCAAAAAATGGGAATGGAGACAAAAAGGGAAAGGAAAAGGGAAAAAAAATGGGAAGGGGAAAGGGAAAAAGGAAAAGAGGAAAAAGGAAAGAAATTCAAAGGAAAAAGTGAAAGGAAATGGGGAAAGGGGAACAAAAAGGAAAAAGAGGGAAAGGGAAAAACCGTGAAATGAAAAAGAGGGAAAGGGAAAGGACAAAGAGGGAAAGGAAAAGTGGGAAAGAGCGAAAGGGAAAGGTGAAGGGAAAATCGAAGGGAAAAGGAAAGGAAAAGGAAAGAAGTGAAATGTGAGGAGGAAAAGGAAAAAAGGGAAAGTTAAAAAGGAGAAAACAAAAGGGAAAAGGGAATGGGGGGAAAGCGTGAAATGAAAATGGAAAAAAAAAACAGAAGGAGAAATTGTGGAGGGAAAAGGGAAAAAAAGGGGAAAAGTGAAAGAAAGAGGAATAAAGTCAGTCTGTCCCAAGAAAATCGGGAAATTTTTCCGAATTCCAGTTTTTCCCAAGAAAATGGGGGGAAATCCGGCGGCGATTCCCGCGAGTTGGGAGATCCGGGAGCGGGAGCGCGGCCCGGCCCCCGCCGAGCCCCAAACTCGGGATGCGACTCCCGGCCTCTGTCTCCCTCTCCCGACCGTTCCCGCTTTTCCCTTTTCTCCAACCCGGCCCCCATTCCCTCTGGATCCCGGATTTTCCCGTTGGGAGAGGAGCTGGGGCACCTCGGGAATATCTGGGAACATTCTGGTCAAAATCCGGCGGGTTTTTGGAGGTGGAAAAGGGAGGGGAAAGAGCGGGGAACTGCGCTTTTTTTCCTGGGATGAACTCGGATATTTCGGGAATTATTTCCTTGCGGGCTCCAGGGATTTTCCCTTTGCTTCCTTCAGCCCCCTCTCCCTGGGGAGTTTAATAAAAACCGGGAATTTAATAAAACCTCGAGGGATGCAAGGTGATAAATTCCGATAAATTCCCGTGGATTTGGAGGGAAAAAGAGAAATTCCGTTCTTTGCTCTTGATTTCCGGGACAAAACCTGGATTCGGATTTGCTGGCGGGGCTGGGAGCGGGTTCTCATCCCGGGATTCATCCCGGCATTTTTTGGGGAAAAATGGATTTTCCTTCAGCCCGGGCTCCCAGCTCCGCGATTCCCGCGGAGAACAAAACGCCTGGAAAACGGGAAAAGGGAACGGCAGCAGGAGCAGGAAATCCCGAGATCTTCCCTCAAACTCCAACGTTGACGGGGGCGCCGAGGACATTCCCAAATTCCCGCTGGACAGAGACGTCCCTGCTCCGCTGGGAAGGGAAAATCCCACCCAGAGGGAGCCGGGGGAAAAACGGGAATGGGGAAAAACCGCGGACCCCCCAGGGAGCGGGACATGGGATCGTCCCAGTGCTGGGATTTGGGATCGTCCCATGGAGGGGATTTGGGATCGTCCCAGTGCTGGGGATTTGGGATCATCCCAGTGCTGGGATTTGGGATCGTCCCACTGAGGGGATTTGGGATCATCCCAGTGTTGGGGATTTGGGATCATCCCACTGAGGGGATTTGGGATCATCCCAGTGCTGGGATTTGGGATCGTCCCAGTGCTGGGGATTTGGGATCATCCCACTGAGGGGATTTGGGATCGTCCCAGTGAGGGGATTTGGGATCATCCCAGTGCTGGGGATTTGGGATCATCCCAGTGAGGGGATTTGGGATCGTCCCAGTGAGGGGATTTGGGATCGTCCCAGTGAGGGGATTTGGGATCATCCCAGTGAGGGAATTTGGGATCATCCCACTGAGGGGATTTGGGATCATTCCCGAGGGAAAAGCCCCGATCTGGGATCAGTCCAAAGCTCCAAATCCCATTTCCCGATCCTAGCTTTCTCTGGAATGAGGGGCCGGGCGCCGTTGGATGGGGATTTATTGATGTTCCCGATAAACGGCTGCAGGGAGCGGAGGAATCCGGGCGGAAACGGGAGCGGAGCCACGGCCGAGATTCCCGACCCCGAGCTGATGGATGTGGAAAGGAAAATGTGGAATTGGGAACAATTCCAGGGGAAATCCTGACCCTAAACCCGCCCAGGCTGGGGGAGCTGCCAGGGGCTGATCCCGGCTCTCCAGGGGGATTTGGGATCATCCCATTGAGGGGATTTGGGATCATCCCAGTGTTGGGATTTGGGATCATCCCAGTGAGGGGATTTGGGATCATCCCACTGAGGGGATTTGGGATCATCCCACTGAGGGGATTTGGGATCGTCCCAGTGTTGGGGATTTGGGGTCATCCCACTGAGGGGATTTGGGATCATCCCACTGAGGGGATTTGGGATCATCCCAGTGCGGGATTTGGGATCATCCCAGTGAGGGGATTTGGGATCATCCCAGTGAGGGGATTTGGGATCATCCCACTGAGGGGATTCGGGATCATCCCTCTGCTGGAGATTCCCACCATTCCCTAAGATCCAGAGCACAGAACTCAGAGCAGTTCCTTTCCCGAATCCCTCAAAAACGCGCCAACATCCCTGGGGGGGAAAAAAAAAAAAAATCCCCCGGCCCCCCCGAGACCCCAAATCCTGCCGGTCGGGGTGGATTTCCCACGTCCTGGTGCTCCCACATGGAAAAGCCGCCCGTGTTTAGGGCCGGCTCCGTTCCCTCCCTCCGGAGCGCCCCGTGATCCTCCGCGCTCCCGGCGTCGATCGGCGCTGCCCAAAATCCATCGGGAGCCGGAGCCGCCGGCACTGGGCTCGGCGGGATGTTGGGAAGAGCAGCTCTGACTCCAGGCAATCCCGCCTTTCCCTGAACCCCTTCCCGATTTTTTTTTTCTTTTGGGGGAGCTCCAGGTGAGTTTGGAAGGGGATAACCTCAATTTTTTGAGGGGTGGGGGTTTAATGGGAATTCTGGCGGCGCTTTGCTTTCCCTGCCTGGATTTCCCTGGAATTTGGGGGTTGGGTTTTCCAGCGGTTCTGGCCCGGCTCGGTTTGCGGGGATTTCGGGGGGAAAAGCTCCGGGTGGGAAATAGCCGAGGGGAAAATCCCAGATTCTCTGAGCCCAGGATCGATCGGGAGCTTTCGTTTATCCGTGCCTAACAAAGGCTGGCTTTACCCCAGGGCGTCTTTGTCCTTCCCAGCTCGTCCAGATTCCCCAAAAAATCCCGGTTTTTCCCCGTGTTATCCCAGCTGGAAGGGTTTGTATCCCAACCCATCACCCGGGAACCCCAACCCGCTGGAGTTTCCCGGGGGTTGTGATCCTCCATCTTTCGAAAGGTCGTTTTTAGAGTAAAATTATTCCTGCCTGAGGCTGGGGAGGTGTTTTCCCGCTTTTTCTGCTTTCCCAGCACCCTAAAATCCTCAGGAATCACCCCGGAATCCTTTTGGGAAGCCGAGGCTTGTGGATGACGTTTTCCCTAAATCTCTCCAGTTTGGGTTTCCCTCCAGAGGAAAATCCCTGAATTCGTTTGCCCCGAATGAAATCGATTTCTGCCAACAGGGTTGGACTGATGGGAAAACAAAATAAATCCCAAATCTTGGAAATTGAATTGAAATCTCAACCGGGACGGGGCTGGAGTTGAACTGGGATAAACTGGATTTGACCCGGACTGGGATAAAGTGGATTTTCCCAAGGGAAAAAAAGGGTCAGGAATTCCCAGCCAGCAGAGCCCCCCTGCCAGGCCCAGCAGCTCCGGCCGTTCCTGTTTTCCCGAGTTTTTGGCCGGAGCTGGGATTTTTCTGCCCGAAATAGATGGAAAATGCGGGAATGCCGCTCGGGATCGCCCTCCAAGTGACTTTGGGAGGCATCGACCGGGCGGCCGGGAATAGAAACAGCCGCGCCCGGGCAGCCGAGTGTGAAAGGCAACCACTGGAGGTCAGCTAATTAGGGAGGCGTTAATTAATTAATAATCAACACCCCCGGCGAAACGCCAGAAAAAAATCCCACCGGAATCAAGCAAGGAAAGAGCTGGAAGTGGAAAGGAAATGCGGGATCAGGGAGGGGGAAAGGAAAATCCGTGCTGCGAAATCCCTTTGGGACGTGCCGGCGTCACCCCAAAATTACCGGGGGCTCTGGAATTCTGCGGAATTCCAGGGAAATGTGTGATGGGGGCTGGGGAAAGGAAAATCTGGGCCGGGAAATCCCTTGGGATGTGCAGGGTCCCCCCAGAATAACGGGGGGCTCCGGAATTCCTGGAAATTTGTGTCAGGAATTCTGTCAGGTTCTGGAATTCTGGGAGATTCGTGTCAGGAATTCTGCCAGGTTCTGGAATTCTGGGAGATTCGTGTCCGGGAATTCTGCCGGGCTCTGGAATTCCCGGCAATTTGCGTCTGGAAATCTCTGGAATGTTCTCCTGCTGCTCGTGGAGCCTCTGAGCAGCAGGACTTGGAGGCCGGGGAAGGAATTCTGGGGAAATCCAGCTGGAATTTCGGAAATATGGGGAGAGGAGAGCAGGGGTGGCACAGGGCAGGACAGGATAGGGGTGGCACAGGACAGAGGTGACACAGGACAGGACAGGTGGCACAGGACAGGGCAGGTGGCACAGGACAGGGCAGGGGACACAGGACGGGGCAGGTGACGCAGGACAGGACAGGTGGCACAGGACGGGGCAGGTGACACAGGACGGGGCAGGGGACACAGGACAGGGCAGGGGACACAGGACGGGGCAGGTGGCACAGGACGGGGCAGGTGGCACAGGACAGGACAGGGGACACAGGACGGGGCAGGGGACACAGGACGGGGCAGGGGACACAGGACGGGGCAGGTGACACAGGACGGGGCAGGTGACACAGGACGGGGCAGGTGACACAGGACGGGGCAGGGGACACAGGACGGGGCAGGTGACACAGGACGGGGCAGGTGACACAGGACGGGGCAGGTGGCACAGGACGGGACAGGTGACACAGGACGGGGCAGGTGACACAGGACAGGACAGGGGACACAGGACGGGGCAGGGGACACAGGACGGGGCAGGGGACACAGGACGGGGCAGGTGGCACAGGACGGGGCAGGGGACACAGGACGGGGCAGGGGACACAGGACGGGGCAAGGCTGAACCCGGAGGTGCCGGAATGTTCCCGCTGACTCCAGGGAAGCTCCCGCCTCTCCCCCCGGGAATCCCTCTGGGATATTCCCGGGTGAAGGATTCCACGGCAGGGAGCTCCTGCAGGTGCGCAGAGCGCTTCCGCCCCTCCCAAACCCCGTAAAAATCCCAAACCCCATAAAAATCCCAAATCCCGTAAAAATCCCAAACCCCGCTCAAATCCCAAATCCCGCTCAAATCCCAAATCCCGCTCCAATCCCAAACCCCGCTCAAATCCCAAATCCCGCTCAAATCCCGCTCCCGATCCTTCCCCAGCTCCCCCCAGGCAGCGGGACAATGCTGGAGGATGAGGATGGGATGAGCGAGCGCGGCCTCGGCGGCTCCCGGAGGAGATTCGAGGATGAGGAAGGTGAGTGAAATTCGAGGATGAGGAAGGTGAGCGAGGTTCCAGGAATTCCCGGATGGCAGCGGGGTCTCCTTGCCGGCGGATCCCTCCGAGCTCCCGGCAAATCCCTGGGAAAGGCTCCTGGGAGTGCGTTAGGCCTGGTGGGATGAGGGAAAACTCCTCCCTGCCTTTTTTACCCGGAAATTCTCCTCCCGGAAAAGTTCATTTTTTTATCCCAATCGTCGCTCCACCCACATCATTTCCACCAGGAATTTTCCCCTGCAGTTACCACCTCACCCACACCATTTCCACCAGGAATTTCTCTCCACGGAGAGGGAATTTTTTCCCTGCAGTTATCACCTCACCCACACCATTTCCACCAGGAATTTCTCTCCACGGAGAGGGAATTTTTTCCCTGCAGTTACCACCTCACCCACACCATTTCCACCAGGAATTTTTTCCCTGCAGTTACCACCTCACCCACACCATTTCCACCAGGAATTTCTCTCCACGGAGAGGGAATTTTTTCCCTGCAGTTACCACCTCACCCACACCATTTCCACCAGGAATTTCTCTCCACGGAGAGGGAATTTCCCCCCCCCTGCAATTATCACGCCGCTCACATCATTTTCCCCCCGAAAACTGACTTTTTTTTTTTAACCCCGGGCCGGAACGCCCCTGACTCTCCGTCCCCATCCCCAGATTACCACTCCATCTACATCGGGGTGCCGGTGCCGCGCGGGTTCCGCCGCAAGCGGCGCCGCCGGCGATCGCCGGGCTCCAGCCGGGACCGCAGCGAGAGCGAGCGGCACTTCGGGCACCGCGAGCCCTCGGACACCGACGAGGGCCAGGGCTGGCCCGAGAGCGGCAACGACAACGCCAGCAGGACCAGTGAGTTCCCAAAAAACCCCGCACCGGGAAGGGCTTGGGAGCGCCCTGCGGTGCGCGGCTGGATCGGCTCCGCCGCGGGATTGAACCGACTCGGATCCGCGGTTTTGGAGCCGCTCGTCCCGCCCGTTCCTGGGTTTGGTTTTTCCCATCGGAATGGGGTTGGATGGGGTTTTCCTCATGGAATTGGGGTTCCAGACAAGCTTCAGGAGTCACACCTTGTTCCTGATGGGTTTTCCCATTGGAATGGGATTGGATGGGTTTTCCTGATGGAATTGGGGTTCCAGTCAAGCTTCAGGAGTCACACCTTGTTCCTGATGGGTTTTCCCATTGGAATGGGATTTGGATGGGGTTTTCCTCATGGAATTGGGGTTCCAGTCAAGCTCTGGGCATCACATCTTGTTCTTGATGGGTTTTTCCCATCGGAATGGGATTTGGGTGGGGTTGGATGGGGTTTTCCTCCTGGAACTGAGGTTCCAGAAAACTTCTGGGAATCACACCTTGCTCCTGATGGGTTTTTCCCATTGAAATGGGTTTGGGGTGGGATTGGATGGGTTTTCCTGATGGAATTGGGGTTCCAGACAAGCTTCAGGAACCACACCTTGTTCCTGATGGGTTTTTCCTACTGGAATGGGATTTGGATGGGTTTTTCCTGGCTGGAATTGGGGTTCCAGACAAGCTTCAGGAGTCACACCTTGTTCCTGACGGTTTTTTCCCATTTAAAATGGGATTTGGGCGGGATTGGAGGGGTTTTCCTCCGGGAATTGAATTGGGGTTCCAGAAAACTTCTGGGAACCACGCTTTCTTCCTGACGGGTTTTTTTCCTTTTTAAACGGGGTTTGGATGGGGCTTTCCTGCTGGAATTCAGGACCCAGACAACTTTCGGGAATCACACCTTGTTCCCGACGGGTTTTGCGGCTCCGGGGAAATCTCCTTAGGGCAGATTAACATTTCGCACGGCAAAGCGGCTGCCCGAGCCCTTCCATGGGCTGGGATTTTTCCAGCCCCCCCGCCCCGCTGGAAATTTGCATTCGGGTTCAGGCCCAGCGGGGCGGGCGGGGGCTCGGCTCCGCTTTTCCCTTCGGGAGCCGAAGTTTTCCAGGTTTTGGGGTTTGGTTTTTTTTTTTTTTTTTTTTTGCACGGGAAGAGGTTTTTTATTCGCTGGCCGCTCCTTCGTGCCCTCGGCAGAGGCGGGAGCGGGAGCACGTCCCCTCCTTTCCCCTCCTTTCCCCTCTTTCCCCCTCCTTTCCCCTCTTTTCCCCATCTTTTCCCTCTTTTCCCCTTCTTTTCCCCTTCTTTTCCCCTTCTTTTCCCTCCTTTTCCCTCCTTTTCCCTCCTTTTCCCTCCTTTTCCCTCTTCTCCCCTTCTTTTCCCTCTTTTCACTCCTTTTCCCTCTTTTCCCTTCCTTTTCCGCTTCTTTTCACCTTCTTTTCCCTCTTTTCTCTTCTCTTTCCCTCTTTTCCCCCTTTTCCCCCTCCTTTTCCCTCCTTTCCCCCCTTTTCCCTCCTTCCGACAGGCACCAAACGCCACTCGGAGATAACTCCGGGCCGCTTTGGGAGCTCGGACAGAAAAATTCATTTAATGGAGGGAAAAAAAAAAACCTCACCCCGAGCCCCCTCAGCCCCACAAAATCCCAGGAAATCTCCCTCATCCCGGTGCTTTATTTTTTTATTTTTTTTTTTCCCCCTGAAAAATAAACCCTGGATTTCGGAGGGGCTTTTCCCACCCCGCTGCCAGCAGGAAAAAAAAACCCAAACAAATCCCGCAGGGAAAGACCCCCAAATCTCGGAATTTCGCGCTTCTCTCCCGCTTCCCGCTGCTTTTCCAAGTGCATCCCGGCGGTTTGGTAACTTCCCGTCATGGGAGCCAAAGGAGAGGGAAGGTTTTTATTCCCGGTAATCTGCTCCCTAAGCCGCGGGAGTTTAGCGAGCCGCAGTGGATAAAGGATAAAGGGACTCCGGGGCTTTGGAGTTTTTTGGGATCGCGCAGCGAAGGTTTGGGGTTCAGCCGGGGAGAAATGGAAATGGAAACAACTCCAGGTAGGGTTTGAGGTGACTTTTTTGTTGTTGTTTTTTGGTTTTCGGGTTTTTGGGGTTTGTGGGTTTTTTTTCCCCAGCGCTCCGTGGCGGCCGCGGTGGGAGGGGGAAAAGCTCCGCGGGTTTGTTTTTTTAAATTATTATTATTTATATATTCCCTGTTTTTCCCTGGGAAAAGCAACTTGGGAGCCTCCGGATGAACTCCGGGCACGGAGACCCGAAAGTCACCCCCAAAACAAACGGGGGAAGCCGCGGCTCCCGCCGCTCCTCGGCGGAAAAGTTGATTTTTGAAAGGCTCAGAAATATCCCAAACCTGGCTTTTTTTGGAGGGGCAGGGAAGGAGCGGTGGATGCCATGGGATGTGCTTCCCGGTCTCCTGGATTTTGGGGAGGTGGGGACTGGTCTGAGGCAGGAGAATCCAGGGAAAAGCCGAGCAGAATCCACGGCAGCCCCTGGATAACGCTGGAGCTTAAACCAGGCTTAGCCCCGGCCGGATCGCCGAGCCCCGGCAGCGCCGCATTCCCTCATCCCCCGGCTTTATCCCGGGTTTTATCCCGTTTTATTCGCTCTGGGGCGGGAATTTCGGTTTGGAAAAGGATCCCCGAGGCCAGGTTTTGTTGCCGGGTCGGGGTTGGGATGTGAAGGGACGGCTGCGCCTCCGGTAAAGGGGATTTAAATCCTTCCTGCCCCGTCTCCCGTGGAAACGATCCCAAATATTCCCTGGGAATCCGCAGCGGCTGAAATCCCGGAGCTTTCCCATCCGAAGATCTGGTTCAGGGAGATCTGGATCCCTCTCAAGGGGCAGGGGCTGATCTTGGGGTGGTTTGTGGGCTTTGGCCCCTTCCCCGTCACTTTTCCCCCCCGCTGCTTCCTGGGATTTTCCACGAATTCCCGGGAATGAAAAATAAAAACCCCCAAGCAGGGAGAGCTGGGGGCTCTCCCGGCCGTGAGAGGTTCTCCAGGTGAACAAATCCCAGGAATTTCGGCTGCCCCGGCGGGGTTGGTTGAGCGCCTCGGGGAGGGAAGGGAGCACAGGTCGGGAGCTGGGAGTTGGATTTATTCCCTGAAATCTGCGAGGAGAAGGAGCAGGAGCTTCTGGGTTTTGGGGTTTCAGGGGGGACTCGGCCCCGAGAGCCCAAAATGAGGCCCGGGGGAGGGTGAGGAAGGAAGGATCCGTTTTTAAACCCCCAAAGAGGGAATTTGGGCAGAGCCAGGAGCAGCAACCCCAAAAACGAGGGCGAGAATCCCAAATCCCGGGTTTTTTTTCCCACCAGAGATCCCACCCAGGACAGGGATGTCCAGCAAAATCCCAATTTGTTGTTGTTGTTGTTGTTGGGTTTTTTGGGTTTTTTGGTTTTTTTTTGGAGGGGTGGCGGGTTTTTTTTTTATTTTTCCGCTCATCCAATTTGGGATTTTTGGGAATTTCAGACTCGGCATGGCGCCTTGACCACGAATCTCACCCGTTTCATCCCTTTTCCGAGAACAACTGCCGGGCTTATGGAGCCTGAAACCTTCCAGGCACGGAGCCCGGCTCCAAAATTCCCGGGAATATGAATAATCATAAAAAGGGATTTATGGGAATGGCGGCGGGGCTGGGCCACGGGGCTTTGGGCTCAGCTTAGAGGGGCTTAAGCGGTTTAAGCAGGCTCAGCCTAAAGGGACATCCTCTTCCTCTGGGGCCTGGGCTCATCTGCTTTGTGCGGGAAAAGGGGCAAAATTCCCAATTTTTCCCCCTCCATTTCTCTGTGGCAATTTAATTCCCTGATTTTTGTGGAGCTGCGTTTCCCAACTCCGTTATTCCCGACACGGAGAAAAGAAGGATTTCCCAAAAAAAAAGGAAAAAAAAAAAAAATCGCATTTTCCAAGCCTGGATAATTCCTGCTGAATTAGGAAATTCGGGATTTAATTCCAAACACCGCGTTTCCGTGGATTTCAGGTGGATTTTCACCTCTTCCTTGGAGCACCCGGGGCTCATCCCCATCCCTGCCACACCCAGGGCTTGGATTTCTCCCCAAATCCACCAAAACTGGGAAGTTTTGCTGGAAAACCCCCCGAGGATGGAGAGGGTTAAGAGCAATTCCAACTTTTTTTTTTTCTTTCTTTCTTTCCTGGGAGCTGGTCGCCGTCCCGTGGGCACTGGGAATGTGCTGGGATGGAAAAGCCTTTTCCCACCTGGAGGGTGCCGTGATCCCAATCCCGTTCCCAATCCCGTTCCCGGATTGCTCCACGGGGAGCAGGAGGCCATAAAGGCCCCTTCCCAGTTGCTAGCAGGGGAAAAAAATGGAATTTTTTCCCGCAGGAATGATGGATTTGTGTCATTCCCCCACTTTTCCCCTGAGGAACGCAGTGGGGAAAGTGGGAAATCCCATTGCGCCGTGCTGGAAGGGTTTGGAAAAACGGGATCCGTGGGAGGGGAGAAATGTGGGACAGCCCTGGGAACTGGGCACAGGGAACTCCTGGAAAGGGGAATTTGATGGGAATTGGTTCCTGGACTTTTACCCCTTTATCTTCCTTTCCCCAGCGCCCGCATCTCTTCCCACAGGGAATTCGGGACGGGCTCATTTGGAGTTCCTTCCAACATTCTGCTCCAAATTCCCTCCGTTTTTAATCCCTTTTCTGTGATCCCAAACCAGCCCTGGGGGCCTTTCCTGGCGGCAATGGAGTGGGATCGTGGAATTTTCCGGTTTCCCGTGGAATTTTCCATTTTCCCATGGAATTTTCTGGTTTCCCATGGAATTTTCTGGTTTCCCATGGAATTTTCTGGTTTCCCATGGAATTTTCCGGTTTCCCATGGAATTTTCTGGTTTCCCATGGAATTTTCTGGTTTCCCGTGGAATTTTCCGGTTTCCCGTGGAATTTTCCATTTTTCCCATGGAATTTTCCGGTTTCCCGTGGAATTTTCCCGTTTTCCCGTGGAATTTTCCCGTTTCCCATGGAATTTTCCCGTTTTCCATGGAACGAAAGCCCTTTTCTCCCCGGCAGTGTCCCCGGCCGCCGAGCGGCTCCGTTACATCCTGGGGGAGGACGACGAGCCCCCCAATCCCACCCTTTTCACGGAGATGGACACGCTGCAGCACGACGGCGACGAGATGGAGTGGAAGGAATCCGCCAGGTGAGCCGGGATCCGGGAATGTGTCAGGGGGAAAAAAACCAAAAAAATCCCATCCCAAAATATCCCCGCGGGGAAACGGGATCGGGGAACGGGCGTCGGTTTTAGGGGCGTTAAAAAAGGATGTTCCTGGATCAGGGAAATGCTGGAAGAACGGGATTTGGGGAGGGTTTGGAAATGGAATATCAGGGAATGAGCGTTGGGAAAAAAAAGGATGTTCCTGGATCAGGGAAATGCTGGAAAAATGGGATTTCAGGAAGGTTTGGAATTGGAATATCAGGGAATGAGAGTTGTTTATGATGGTGTTTAAAAAGGACATTCCTGAATCAGGGAAATGCGGGAAAAACGGGATTTTTAGGGGGATGTGCACCTCAGCTGCGTCCTGGCGAGGAGCCAGAACATTTCCCAGCTTATCCCGAGTTTCCTCGAATCGGATCAATCACAGAGCTGGAGCTTTTCCCCCTCCCATTCACCAGAGCCTGCAGGAAGGTTTGGGAGGGTGAAAAAGCGGGATAAGCTGCTGGGAAACTGGAGAATTCCAGGCGGGAAGTGGGGAAAAAGAACATTTCCCCAGGTTTGTTTTCCCCCTCCACACTTTCTCCAGCCAGGCCAAGAGCGAAACTTTTCCCACCCTTGATCCATAAAAAAAACCCCAACCCCACCTGCTCCATCCTCAATAAAATCATGGAAGGAGCTGCGAGTGGAATTTGCTCCATTGAAGCGGAATCTTTTCCACGGGAAGATCCCAAATCCAAGAGGGATTTTCCTTTCCTGCCCTCGGCTGTGTAAGGACCAGCGGGGTTGGGGTTTTTTTTTTTTTGGGAAAGGTTTTGGGAAGGGGATCCAGGTGTTATCCCAAACCCTTTCCTGTGGGATTTCCCAGTTTGGGTGCGGAATTCCCTCCCCAGCGATTGGGACAGATTGGGATCAGGCCCCGTGGATGCCCCATCCTCAATTTTGGGCTGTGTTTTTGCATCAGCCGAAATTTGGGAAGCTCCTCAGCAACCCCCTGGTCCCAAGCCCTGCAGTGTCTGGGTTCTGTTGGTAAAATCTTTAATTTTCCACAAATCCACATTTATTTCTGCCTTCCTACTCCCTGAAAGGCAAAACCATCCACATTTGCGTTGGGATCTTCATCAGGGCGGGCTGGAGGTGGAGATTCCCAAATTTCTCCTGATTTCCCAAATCCCTGCTCCCGCTCTCCGGCCACCTTGGGACATTTTATCCTCAGGGGAAGCACCTAAATCCACATGAAACGGGGAAAAAATGGGAATTTGGGATGCTGGGAGCAGCAGGCCGGTGGGAACTCGCCGTAACCTCGGCCAAAGAATCCCGGGATGCCGACGGCGGGGCAAAGGCGCCGCTGGAGCCGTGCCTCGAATCCCACACTGCGGCCCGAGCTCCCTAATAACCCAAATTCCTCAGGAAATGGGGCAGAAAGGAGAGGAGAAGCGGCGTAATCGGCTTTGGGAGAGCGGCGCCAGCGCTTGGCGGGAATCTCGAATTCCATCCCAGGGAAAGCCGAAGGGTTGGAGCAAGGGATTCTCCGGAGGGATCGGGCAAAGGGAGCTGCGGGATGAGTTTTGGGGGGTGTTGGGGTTCTGTCGGAGCATCCCTGGATGATATTTTGGGAGTTTTTTTAGTGGGGGCACCTGAAGTTTTCTCTTTGCAGCAGCTGAAGCCACCCGGGCCTCTCCCCATCCTTCCCCCTCGGCGTTCCAGGGCCGTCAGCCGTTCCCAAAATCCCTTCTCCTCCTCTGCCCTTCCCACCCGGGGCAGTGGGAAGGAGCCCAGACCCCGGTGCTGCCCGCTCACATGGGTCAGGTTAAGCTCCAGGAAGGAAAATCCATGGAAGAAATTTTTTCCCCTAAAAACCAAGAGTTGCCCTTCCAGGAATCCGAACCCCGCTCCCAGGAATTTGGGAGGAATCGTCCGCCCCATTCCGGAAGTTTCTCTGGAGTTTTCATTGTAAAGTCAAGGAAGGGAAGGGCTGAATTCCCAGGGTTTGTGAATCCTCCCATCTCCCAGGGCGGGGATGGAGCGCTCAGGGTGGGGGTCTGAGCATCCCTAAGGAATTGGGACACTGGGAATGCTCTGGGATCTGCTCCCCCACCGGCTGCTCCAGGCAGGAGCAGATCCAGGCTCACGCCAGGTCACCTCCATGGGAAAAGCCCCCAGACTTCTCAGGAGCAATTTGGGGAGGGAGAAATCCCTGGATTTGGGTTTCCTGGTGGGATTAGGAGTTTTTCCTCCACTCCACAATTCCCAAACCTCGCAGGAGCAATTGGAGGATGGGGAAATCCCTGGATTTGGGTTTCCTGGTGGGGTTAGGAGATTTTCCTCAACTCCACAATTCCCAAACCTCACAGGAGCAATTTGAGGATGGGGAAATCCCTGGATTTGGGTTTCCTGGTGGGATTAGGAGTTTTTCCTCCACTCCACAATTCCCAAACCTCTCAGGGGCAATTTGAGGAGGGAGAAATCTTTGGGGTTCCCTGGTGGGACCGGGAGGTTTTCCTCCACTCCACAATTCCCAAATCCCACAGGAGCAATTTGAGGACGGGGAAATCCATGGAGTTGGGTTTCCTGGTGGCACTGGGAGTTTTTCCTCCCCTCTACAATCCTGGAAGCAGCACTTTCGGGAGCGACTCCACCAGATTCCCCCTTCCCATCCCGGATAACGAGCGAGAATTTAGTGACACTAATTAATCCGTCATTTCCAAGCAGGGAAACTCCCCAGGAGAAGCCATCCCCGTGCCCTCACACCCCGCCTCTTCCGGGTCCATCCCGCTCTCGTTCCAGGTGGATCAAGTTCGAGGAGAAGGTGGAGGAAGGTGGTGAGAGGTGGAGCAAACCGCACGTGTCCACGCTGTCCCTGCACAGCCTCTTTGAGCTGCGGACGTGTCTCCAGACGGGCACGGTGCTCCTGGACCTGGACGGATACTCCTTGCCCCAGATCATAGGTAGGAGCCGGTTGTGTCCCATCTTCTTTTTGCCAGGGTTGGGATTAAACGCGCCAGGCCGCGTTTCGTGATTGGACCCAGGTGTTTCTTAATTGCCCCTCACACAACATTTGTTCCGCTCAGATGTTTGGCTCTCGTCTACGCTACGGGCTCACGAGCCGTGAGTCCTACGGCGCTTCCAGCTAACAAACTAAAAGCGGCGCCCCATCTCTCTCTCTCTCTGCACGGCCTTTTAAGCACAAACTGTCCAATTAGGAAATGACACCTCAATTATTTTTACTTTTAACCCCGCAACCAACCACCCGTGGCCCGCGGCGTGGATTTTTTCTACCCACTTGCAAAACACCACCCAGAGCCAGGAAGAAGAAGGTGGAAAAGAAGGACTCAACCTCCGCCCTGAAACCTCCATGTTGCTTTTTATATGTATTACTATGTTCTAAACCCTTAAACTCTTGAGTTTTCCACCCTGTGACTTCGCACACTTCTATCCAAACCCCACACCCACAATCCCGGCGCTGTCACTCAATTTTGGGAGCCTTTTCCACGGCCTCAGGTCCAATGCAGCGTTTGCTGGGGGGTCAGTGCCTGCCAGCACAGAAAGCCTGGAATTCTCAGTGCCCAGGGCTCCAACAGGAGCCTCCGTGTCCTGAAATGCTGGAAAACAGATTTCAACTCATTTGTTTGCTCCGTGTTCCAAATTTGTCCGGGAATAAGCAACGGAAGGAGCTGGGAGCCATTGGCTGCTTCCAGAAATTGTTGTGTTGAAATTTTTTTTTGGGGGGGGGGTAAGGGATCTGGGGGGTCACTACCAGAAGCAGCAGATTTTGGGGGTCACCCCGGATAACCATGGCTGCGTGTGGCTGATGATGTCATTGGGAAGCAGAACAAGGATGGGACATTTTGGGGAGGTTTTGGGGGTCACCCCGGGTCACCCCCAGGTCCCCACGGCCACGTGTTGCGGATGATGTCATCAAGAAGCAGACCGAGGACTGGCTGCTCAAGGAGCAGATTTCGGGGTGTTCTGAGGTTCAGTGCTGAAGCAGCAGATTTGGGGGATTTTAGGGGTCACCCCAGGGTCACCACGGTCAATGCGTTGCGGATGATGTCATCAAGGAGGAGATCGAGGACGGGACGTTTTGTGAGGTTCTGGGGGTCAGTGCTGAAGCAGCAGATTTTGGGGAGGTTTTGGGGTTCACCCCGGGTCCCCACGGCCGCGTGTTGCAGACGATGTCATCGAGAAGCAGATCGAGGATGGGCTGCTGAAGCCAGAGCTGCGGGAGAAGCTCAGCTACGTCCTCCTGCGCAAGCACCGCCACCAGACCAAGAAGCCGATCCACCGCTCCCTGGCCGACATCGGCAAATCCGTGTCCTCCAACACCGGTGAGTCCCCGCGGCCCGGCCTGGTGACGCCCCGGGCGCTGGGCAGGGCCAGCTCGGGAGAAGGGAAGGAGGAAGCCAAGGCTCTGGGACATCGGTGGGTTCGTTGTCGGGAAGGAGCCGGAATTCTGCCCTGGGGGTTTAGGGGTCACCGGGAGCTGGGGGACAAGGAGGTGTTTGGGACAGGGGCGGTGCTGTGTGACAGGGACAGTGGTGGGGGGAGGTGTGGGCATGGGAGGGACAAGGTCACTGTCTGGTGACGTCATCGTGTGATGACATCATTGTGAGAAGGACGAGACCACGGTGCGATGACAATGTCACCGTGCGGTGACATCATTGCGTGATGACATCATTGTGCGCTGACGTAATTGTGTGAGGGGCAAGATAATTGTCTGTTGACATCACTGTGTGGTGACATCACTGTGCGAGGCAGAATGTCGTTGTGTGATTACATCATCATGAGATGACATCATTGTGTGGTGACATAAGTGTGATTACCTCATTGTGAGAGGAAGAATGTAATGTGGTGACATCATTGCATGAGGACATCACTATGCAAGGGAGCATGTCATTGTGTGATGACATAATTGTATGATGACATCAATGCGTGATGACATCATTGCGTGATGACATCACCATGTGAGGACAATGGCTCATTGTGATGACATCATTGTGTGATGATGTCATTGCATGATGACATCACCATGTGAGGACAATGGCTCGGTGCGATGACATCATTGTGTGATGACGTCATTATATGATGACATCACCATGTGAGGACAATGGCTCGGTGTGATGACATCATTGTGCGGTGACATCACCGCGTGATGGCGACAGCATTGTGTGGTGACAGTGCCATTCTGTTTTGACATCACGGTGTGAGGACAATGGTGTTGTGATGACGTCACGGTGGGGACAGTAGTGCTGTGTGAGGACACCGTCCTTGTGTGATGACGTCACCATGAGGACAATGTCACTGTGTGGTGATGCCACCACGGGGACAATGTCTCTGTGTGGGGCCAATGTCACTGTGCAATGACATCACCATGGGTCAGAGGCACCATGTGAGGATGGCACTTTATGATGACATCATGATGGGGGTCAATGTCACTGTGTGATGACATCACAGTGGGGACAATCACACACCGGTGTGTCACGATAACGTCACTGTGTGGCCATGTTTCTGTGGGGACAATGGCAGCGCGTGAGGAGGTCGCAGTGGGGACAATGGGGCCATGTGATGATAATGTGATGACAACGTCACTGTGTGATGACATCACAGTGGGGACAATGTCACCGTGTGATGACACCACAGTGGGGACAATGGGGCCATGTGATGATAATGTGATGACAACGTCACTGTGTGATGACATCACAGTGGGGACAATGTCACCGTGTGATGACACCACAGTGGGGACAATGGAGCCATGTGATGATAATGTGATGACAACGTCACTGTGTGATGACATCACAGTGGGGACAATGTCACCGTGTGATGACACTACAGTGGGGACAATGGAGCCATGTGATGATAATGTCATCGTGTGATGACAATGTCACTGTGTGATGACATCACACGAGGACAATGGCGCCGTGTGGGGTCCATGCCACTGTGTGGGGTCAGTGTCACTGAGTGATGACATCACTTTGGGGACCATGGTGCCGTGTGATGAAAACGTCACCATGTGATGACAATGTCACAGTGTGATGACATCACAGGGGGGACAATGTCACTGTGTGAGGACAATATCACTGTGTGATGACATCACAGTGGGGACAATGGCGCCGTGTGATGACATCACGCGAGGACAATGGCGCAGTGTGGGGACCGCGGCTTGGCGCGGGGCTTTCCTGGCGCGGCCTGCACAGACAAATCCGGTCTGCTCCCGGCTGATCCCGCCTTTCCCAGCCCTTACAAAAGGGGATTTGGTTGTCTTCCCGATTATCCACGGGGGTTTAGCGGGAGGTCACTCGGTGGAGGCCGGGATTTGCCGGGCTCCGGCTGCTGGCGGGGTCAGCAGGTCCTGGGAGTGACCACCAGTGACCAACATTCCCCTTCCCGTGTCCGGATACCTGAGCCAGCACTTGCCCAGAATCCACCAAAACCCAACCCGGCTTTGGGAATGTTGGGTTTAGTTCCTGATAATGGAATGGAGGAGATGGGATTGCTCCGAGTTCCCGGAGAGGGAGATTCCAAAGAGGGAATGGTGGAGAAAGCGGGGTGCCTCCCATCTCTCGTGGCTTTGGTGGCGCCTTTCAGGATAAATCCAGCCGGCACGGGAATCCAGCGGGAATTTCGTCGCTGGTTTGATTTGGTTTAATGATAAAAAAAACTGAGAGAGACTCCCAGTGGTGGCAGCCGGCGCCTCGCAGAGATGCGGAGCAGCCCGGCAAAAGTGGTCCGGAGGGTTTTCCAAAAGGAATTTTGGGAATTTAGGAGGTTTCCTGAGAAAAATGTTGGGCTTAGGACAGAAAATAGGGGAGGGAAGAGGAAACGTTTAGAGCAAAGTAATTCAGCATCACTATCTGAGATGAAAAACGGGATTTGTCGCCCGTTTAGGGAGGAGAAACGAGGAGCTTGATGAAGGAAAATGGGAATCTTTTGGAGTCCGGAGTCCATGGCAGATCCCAAGCGTGGGGTTCTTGGGAGAATTATGGAATTAAAAACCCAAACCAAGTGTTGGGTCTTCCCAAGGGACAGAAACGTCCCCCCTGGAGCCACCGATGGCGCCAAAGGGAGCACTGGGGCGGGGAGGGGGGTGGTGGCTCCTGAGTGGGGCAGGAGGATTTGGGGTGGGACATTTTCATCAGCATTCCCACACTGCCGATGGGAATATTCCCGTGGCTGGGATAAGAGCATGGGAGGAAAAAGCGAATTTCTGGAGTCTCCTGTGCTGGGCGGGTGAATTCCCCACGGGATCCTTCTCCTGATGTTCCTCACGGGATCCTGCTCCCGACATCCCCAACAGGATACTGCTCCCAGTGTTCCTGACAGGATGTTCCCCACGGGATCCTGCCCCCCATTCCCACTGGGATCCTGCACCCCATTTCCAATGGGATCCTGCTCCACATTCCCACTGGGATCCTGTTCTGATATTCTCAATGGGATCCTGCCCCCCATTCCCAATGGGATCCTGCCCCCACATTCCCACTGGGATCCTGCCCCTATTCCCACTGGGATCCTGCCCCATTCCCGATGGGATCCTGCCCCCATTCCACTGGGATCCTGCCCCATTCCCAATGGGATCCTGCCCCCATTCCACTGGAATCCTGCCCCATTCCCACTGGGATCCTGCCCCATTCCCACTGGGATTCCTGCCCCATTCCCACTGGAATCCTGCCCCCATTCCACTGGAATCCTGCCCCATTCCCACTGGGATTCCTGCCCCATTCCCACTGGAATCCCGCCCCCATTCCACTGGAATCCTGCCCCATTCCCACTGGGATCCTGCCCCATTCCCACTGGGATCCTGCCCCATTCCCACTGGGATCCTGCTCTCACGGCCCCTCTCTGCTCTCCTCCCCGCAGCCCGCAGCCCCGGGCGGGGCCCGGCCGCCGGCGCCGCCTTCCACCGCTCCACCGAGGACCTGCGGATGCGGCAGAGCGCCAGCTACGGCCGCCTGCGTGAGTGGGCACAGCCACCCCAAAACACGCCCGGGACAACCAAACTCCCCGCGAACCCACATTCCCAGTCCCCGGGGCAGAGCGGGAGGCTGGAATGAGGTCCCACCACAGCCGCCGTTGCCAGAAGTGCGGCATGGAACTCGGGATGAGTGAGGGGGCTGGCGTAGCTCGGGATCCTTGGGGTGGAGGAAAAAATTCCTTGAAATCTTGAGGGAGGGATGGAAGGAGGCTTGGAAGAGGGAGGGAATCTAAAAGATTGCTTGGCTGGGAGAGGGCAGGTGGGAAATCCCGTCTGAGCCTGGGAGCTTGGTTTGTGCAGCTGAGACTGGAAATGCTCCCATTGATGGGGCTTGGAGAAGCCCTCTGAGGGCACTGCACACCTGCACCGCCACAAAACCCCCAAGTGCCACATCCCGACAGTTTCTGCTCCCTTCCGGGGATGGGGACTCCACCACTGCCCCGTGCCAGCCTTTCCGCCCTCTCAGGGAAGGAGTTCTCCCTAATTCCTGGGGTTTCCCGGCCCGGCTGCTGCTTTGCAAGCCCAAATACCATAAACAGCATTTCTTCGCATAAATTCTCCCCACCGGGTTTTCTCCGGGCACCAGGGCTGGCTTTTCCTCACGCTCCCGCCCTTCCCTCCACCAGGTCACGCCCAGAGCCGGAGCATGAACGACATCTCGGACACGCCGAGCACTGACCAGGTACCCATCCCAAAATCCCGAAATCCCACCGGGAGGAGCATCCTGACTCCATCCCTGCTGGGCTCGGGGGTTGTTCGGGTCCATGTGAGCCTTGGCTTGGCCATCATCCGCACAAATTCCTAATTAGGGGAGTTAATGGCTGTATTGATCCCGGTGGATCCACAGGGAAGCTGCCCCAGAGGTGACGCCTGCGCTCTCAGCACGGAATTAGGGACGAGCCAGGAGGCTGGAGCTGCTCAGATCCATCAGGGTGGGGCAAAAATTCCCTCCAGATCTTCAGGGAGAACAGGAAAGGTGCTTGGAAGTGGAGGAATCCTAAAGGATTGGCTGGGAGAGGGCAGTAAATCCCATCCGAGCTCTTGGGTTTGCGCACAGGGATTCAGCTCCGGAGATGAGGGGCTGGAATTTGGGGTGGGATCTGTTTTTCCTGGGGTTTCTCAGGGCAAAGCTCAGCTGAGAGGCCACAGGTGGCTTTTCCTTCGGGAATTGCTTTTAGGAGGGAGCTGGGCAGCAGCTCCGGCTCTGGCAGGTCCTGGCTTGGGGATGGGATGGATCAGCGGGATTTTGTCCCATTCTCATGCCAGACTCTTTTTCTGGGAACGGTTGTGTTATAAATGATAAGCCGAACCTGTGAATTGAAAACTATTAATAACAAATTTATAATTAAAAAAAAAAAATTTGAGAATTTGAGAAATAGAAAACCCCGACAAAGCCACAAGCTAAGCTCAGTTCCGATCCCGGGAATCGGCGCTGGGTGAACCGCAGATCCTGCCCCTACGGCACAGAATCCCGCTCTGGGTCACGCGTCCGGAGTGCGCGGGGCCCGTTTTCACACAGCCCTGGGGCTCGTGCAGCCGATTGCTTCCCCGGCTCTTTGTGTGCGTGGTCCCGGATTCACGCTCGGCCGGTGTCCTGTCTGGATGTCAGTTCGGGGAATAGTCTTTCCGGGGAGACAAAAGCTTCTGTCCGCGTCTGCCGGAACCGCGCGTTGAGATGTACGTCCTTGATGGGATTGGGAGGACGGATACGGGGTGCGGAGCGCTCGGCTCAGCCCCATCACCCATGGGTGGTGCCGATGATGATGGCGGCGCTCAGCCCCGTCACCCATGGGTGGTGCCGATGATGATGGCGGCGCTCAGCCCCGTCACCCATGGGTGGTGCCGATGATGATGGCGGCGCTCAGCCCCATCACCCATGGGTGCTGCTGCTGATGATGGCGGCACTCAGCCCCATCACCCATGGGTGATGCCGATGATGATGGCGGCGCTCAGCCCCATCACCCATGGGTGATGCCGATGATGATGGCGGAGCTCAGCCCCATCACCCATGGGTGGTGCTGATGATGATGGCGGCGCTCAGCCCCATCACCCATGGGTGCCGCCGATGATGATGGCGGAGCTCAGCCCCGTCACCCATGGGTGGTGCCGATGATGATGGTGGCGCTCAGTTCCATCACCCATGGGTGGTGCCGATGATGATGGCGGCGCTCAGCCCCATCACCCATGGGTGGTGCCGATGATGATGGCGGCGCTCAGCCCCGTCACCCATGGGTGGTGCCGATGATGATGGCGGAGCTCAGCCCTGTCACCCATGGGTGGTGCCGATGATGATGGCGGCGCTCAGCCCCGTCACCCATGGGTGGTGCCGATGATGATGGCGGCGCTCAGCCCCGTCACCCATGGGTGGTGCCGATGATGATGGCGGCGCTCAGCCCCGTCACCCATGGGTGGTGCCGATGATGATGGCGGCGCTCAGCCCCGTCACCCATGGGTGGTGCCGATGATGATGGCGGCGCTCAGCCCCGTCACCCATGGGTGGTGCCGATGATGATGGCGGCGCTCAGCCCTGTCACCCATGGGTGGTGCCGATGATGATGGCGGCGCTCAGCCCCATCACCCATTGGTGGTGCCGATGATGATGGCGGCGCTCAGCCCCATCACCCATGGGTGGTGCCGATGATGGTGGCGGCGCTCAGCCCCATCACCCATGGGTGGTGCCGATGATGGTGGCGGCGCTCAGCCCCATCACCCATGGGTGGTGCCGATGATGATGGCGGCGCTCAGCCCCGTCACCCATGGGTGGTGCCGATGATGATGGCGGCGCTCAGTTCCATCACCCATGGGTGGTGCCGATGATGATGGCGGCACTCAGCCCCGTCACCCATGGGTGCTGCCGATGATGGTGGCAGAGCTCAGCTCCATCACCCATGGGTGCTGCCGATGATGATGGCGGCGCTCAGCCCCGTCACCCATGGGTGCTGCCTTCCTTTCTTTCGGTGATGGGTGGCTCTCTGCTATTCGGTCGAGGAATGTCTTCCCGGAACCCCGCATTCCTTTGGCCTAAAACATTTTCCAGTAACACAGCGACTCACTCTAGATGGGTTTGTCAAGTCCCGTAAAAAGAAAACACCAATTAATCCTACAATATCGATCGCAGCTGGCTCATCGTATGAACTTTGTTTCTGTTTGTGATTTCACTGCAAACCGAAGGCAGAATCGCCAGCCCCGTGGGTTTTTAGGGAACGGGATGGGATAACAACTTGCTCTGGGTTTTTAGGGAATGGGATGGGATAGCCACTTGCTTTTCCCCTGGGATATCTTCGCTGGGCTTACCTGGGGTGATGCGCTTTGGGGCAAGTCCAAACACAAAAAAATTAACATTTTATTTCCTCGGATTTCATGGATGGAAATCCACATACCGCTGGGAGCCACGAGACAAGGACAGCACGAAGGTTTCCAGGCCACGTGCGGAAACGAATCCATCTTGGTGCCCACTCAGGAACCCCAAATATCCCCTCCAGCAGTGGGGTTCGGAGGGTTAATCCCAAAATATGCAAAGCATTTAGCTTTAATCGCCCTAATAGGCCCACCACAAAGGGACTTTTTAAGTGTTACATGAAGCTTAGTGGCCACTGGTAACTCCTGTTCTCATTGTGAGCAGCACTGGAGGAGTTGCTTTATTATGATGATTTTTTTTTTTTCTTTTTTTTTTCTTTTTTTTCTTTTTTTCCATTTGGATTTAAAAGATTAGGACGGGGAGAGGCGGCTGCCCGGCTCACATGCCTCCCCTCATGCTGCCATATAGATTATCATAACTCCCTGCCCGGCTTGGTATTGAACCCTTTTAGGCTTGTAATGAAAAGAGCTGCGGGGGAGAAGAGACCCGGGGAAGAAATCCATGAATGAGGTTTTCCTGCTCCCATTACTCGTTCCAGCTGCGGGAACGGGGCTGGGGAGGAACAAGGCACAAAATCCTCCCCTCTGCAGGCCTTGAGGGGGGTTGTGTGCCGTGCAGGGACTTGGAGCTGCAAATAAACTCCAGAAACGTCGCTGCCTCACTCCGGCATCCCTGGGGCTTTTCCACAGGGGGCTTTGAGGGAGTTTTCCTGGTGGAAAACCCGAGAGACCGAAAGCAAACGTTGCCGGTTGGGTTGCAGAGCGCTGAGGGCGCACTTTAGGGCCAGCCTCGGTTTTTCTCTGCCGTGTTTCTGAAGCAATTTGGCTTTGTGAATTTTTTCCTGGCTGATTGCCGGCTGTGGCTCCTCAGTCCCCACCTCTGAGAGTCCTGGAACGAGCAGAGGGGAAATCTTGGAGCCTGAGGTTTCAACTCTGGTGGGGAAAAAAGGGGGAGAAGCCCAATTTTGGTGACCGCTCCCTTCCTTGGTCTTGTCTTTGCCAACAGCTGAAGAACAAGTTCATCAAGAAGATCCCCAAGGACGCCGAGGCCTCCAACGTGCTGGTGGGGGAGGTGGAGTTCCTGGAGAAGCCCTTTGTGGCCTTTGTGCGGCTGCTCCAGGCCACCATGCTGGGGGGGGTGACCGAGGTGCCCGTCCCCACCAGGTGGGTGCTGTCCCCCGGGGACTGAGCGGCCTGGTGGCACCGGAGCACCGAGGTGGCCAACGCTGGTGCTGTTCCCTCCCCAGATTCCTCTTCATCCTCCTCGGCCCAGCGGGAAAAGCCAAGTCCTACAACGAGATCGGCAGGGCCATCGCCACTCTCATGGTGGATGATGTGAGTTGAGGCCAACCCCAGCCCTTGTGGGGGACCCCCCGGCTCAGAACCAAGCGAAAAAAAAACCACCCCAATTTCCACCTTCTCGCCCCAAAAACTGAGATTTGAACCCCCAGGAGAACATGGGGCTGGAGGCCGTGGCCGGGTTGACCCCTGTCCTGTGTCCACCCCCAGCTCTTCAGCGACGTTGCCTACAAAGCCCGGGACAGGGAGGACCTGATCGCCGGCATCGACGAGTTCCTGGACGAGGTCATCGTCCTCCCGCCTGGCGAGTGGGACCCCAACATCCGCATTGAGCCTCCCAAGAAAGTGCCCTCGGCTGAGAAGAGGTGGGTGGGGGCTGCGGGGCTGGAGCCGTGTGCCCAGTTCTGGGGGGCAAGAGCCTTGCTTGGCTTCACCCCTGGAAATAACCCCTCGGGATGCTCCAGAAATGCTGGATTTGCAGCAGGTTTTGTTCCCGGCTTGGCTCCCAGCCATTTCCACTCTCCCGGAACAACTTTTAGTGAGAGGTGACCCTGGCCGGGGCAGGAGTTGAACTGGATGATCCTTGAGGTCCCTCTCAAGCCAAGCCAAGCCATCCCATGACTCCACCAACTGAGCAAAGCCAGCTCTGGATCTGTCCAAATTCACCCCAAAAGCCACGCTCAGTGCAGGCTCAGAGCTGTGGTCCTCACCCCCTGAGGGGCTCGGCGGTGCCCAAAAGGAGACTCAGGGGTGACCTGATCACTCTCAGGGGTGACCTGATCACTCTCAGGGGTGACCTGATCACTCCCAGGGCTGACCTGATCACTCCCAGAGGTCACCTGATCACTCCCAGAGGTCACCTGATCACTCCCAGAGGTCACCTGATCACTCTCAGGGGTGACCTGATCACTCCCAGAGGTGACCTGATCACTCCCAGGGGTGACCTGATCACTCTCAGGGGTGACCTGATCACTCCCAGAGGTGACCTGATCACTCTCAGGGGTGACCTGATCACTCTCAGGGGTGACCTGATCACTCCCAGGGCTGACCTGATCACTCCCAGAGGTGACCTGATCACTCCCAGAGGTGACCTGATCACTCTCAGGGGTGACCTGATCACTCTCAGGGGTGACCTGATCACTCCCAGAGGTGACCTGATCACTCCCAGAGGTGACCTGATCACTCTCAGAGGTGACCTGATCACTCTCAGGGGTCACCTGATCACTCCCAGGGGTGACCTGACCACTCCCCACAACCCCTGAGAGGTGGCCGTGCTCAGCTGGGGCTGCTCTCTTTCTCCAGGCAGTAACTGACAGAACGAGAGGACACAAGCCGTGCCGAGGGAAATTTCGGTTGGATATCAGGAAAAGTTTTTGACAGAAAGAGTGATAAAATCCTGGAACTGTCAGCCCGGGGAGGAGGTGGGGTCACCATCCCTGGAGGTGTTTAAGGAAAGGCTGGATGCGGCACTCGGGGCCAGGGTTTAGTTGAGGTGTCGGGGCTGGGTTGGACTTGATGATCCTGAAGGTCTCTTCCAACCTGGTGATTCTGGGAGTTCTGGGAATTCTGTGATCTGGTGGTGCCGATCCAGCAGTGCCGATCCAGCAGTGCCGCTCCGGCGGTTCCGATCCGGCGTCGCCGATCCAGCGGTGCCAGCACGGATCTGATTTGGTGCGGTGTCCCGCAGGAAGTCGGTGTTCTCGCTGAACGAGGTGGGGCAGATGAACGGCGCAGCCGGCGGGGCGGGCGCCGGGGGCGGCGGCGGCGGCAGCGACGATGGCGAGATGCCCGAAGTCCACGAGATCGGGGAGGAGCTGGCCTGGACCGGCAGGTGAGCAAGGAGCCACCCCCAAAAACCTCCAGAGGGTGCCGGGATCCATCAGCGTCTCGTACGGGCTCGTCCCGGGGTGCCACGGGGCATGGAGAGGTGAAATCCTGGTGGGAATGGGTTTTTGTCTGCACCAGATCTATTTATGCGTGCACATGTAATATTCTGTTTACGTATCCGTATTTGTAAATCTCCCGACAAGCCAGAGCAGCTGTGGCTGCCCCTCCTGGATCCCTGGAGGTGTCCAAGGCCAGGTTGGATGGGGCTTGGAGCAGCCTGGGACCGAGGGAGATGTCCCTGGGTGGGACTGAGGGGTCTTTAGGACTCCTTCCAAGCCAAACCATTCCAGGATTCTTTGCTGCAGAGCCAGTCTGGAGAGCTGGGAATGTTCACCTGGAGAAGGGAAGGCTCCAGGGAGAGCTCAGAGCCCTAAAGGGGCTCCAGGAGAGCTGCAGAGGGACTGGGGACAAGGGATGGAGGGACAGCACACGGGGAATGGCTTCCCAGAGGGCAGGGATGGATGGGAGATTGGGAAGGAATTCCTGGCTGTGAAGGTGGGGAGGGGCTGGGATGGAATTCCCAGAGCAAGGAATCCCCTGGATCCCTGGAAGTGCCCAAGGCCAGGCTGGAGCAGCCTGGGACAGCGGGAGGTAAGCCGCCCCATAGCAGGGGTGGGATGGGATTTAAGGTCCCTCCCAAGCCGAACTTCTCCAGGAACCCACGGTTCTGTTTTGGTGGGAGTGGCCAGGCCATCGGTGGTGTCTCCGCAGGTTTTGCGGTGGCCTCTACCTGGATATCAAGAGGAAGCTGCCCTGGTTCCCGAGCGACTTCTACGAAGGTTTCCATATCCAGTCCATCTCCGCCATCCTCTTCATCTACCTGGGCTGCATCACCAACGCCATCACCTTCGGGGGGCTGCTGGGGGACGCCACCGACAACTACCAGGTGTGGCCTGGGGTGTCACCGGCTTGGGGACAGGCAGGGCTGGGATGGGATCCATGGGATGAGATGGGATCCATGGGATCCATGGGATGGATTTTACCCTCCTTATTCCATGCCAAGCTTCTGGGCTTGCACATTCACTGCCAGGTGGGACTGGCAGCCCTGGAATCCCGCCCATGGCAATGCCAGGAGCGATGGGACATGCTCCCAACCGTCTCGAGTGGGTCCAACCCGAGGTCCCTCACCCCCATCTCCATCAGGGCATCTGTGGGGACAGGGAGCGGCCCAGCACCCCCGTGACGCTGTCTCTGCTCCTTCCCCAGGGGGTCATGGAGAGCTTCCTGGGCACGGCCATGGCCGGCTCCATGTTCTGCCTCTTTGCCGGGCAGCCCCTCATCATCCTCAGCAGCACCGGGCCCATCCTCATCTTCGAGAAGCTGCTCTTCGACTTCAGCAAGTGAGTGCTGGGCCACCGGGGCCTGTCCCAGTGGTGGTGGGACGTGTCCCCCCAGCCCCCAGCCGCTCTCACAGGGCCGCGTGTCCCCTCTTCCAGAGGCAACGGGATCGACTACATGGAATTCCGCCTGTGGATTGGGCTGCACTCGGCCCTGCAGTGCCTTATCCTGGTGGCCACCGATGCCAGCTTCATTATAAAGTACATCACGCGCTTCACCGAGGAGGGCTTCTCCACCCTCATCAGCTTCATCTTCATCTACGACGCCATCAAGAAGATGATCGGGGCCTTCAAGTACTACCCCATCAACTCCGACTTCAAGCCCGACTACGTGACCATGTACAAGTGCGAGTGCGTGGCCCCCGACCCAGGTGAGTTCATGCCGGGGCCGCCCGGGCAGGAGCCGGGGGTGGGAGGGTCCTGGCGTGGATGGATCCCACGGGATCGCTGGCCCAGGATGTGGGAGGAGGCAGCTGCCTGGGGTGGAGAGACCTCGTCCTCACCGTCCTCCTCCGAGGGGGTTTTGAAGCTGGAGGAAGAGCCACGTCCCCCCTTGGATGAATGACTGGGTGCTTCCCGGGACACAGCGGACGGAGAGTCGGGATCTCAGCCTGGAGCGGCCAGACCTGGATGGATTAGAAGGAAACACGGAAGAAATAAAAGGACATTTCAGGTCATTCCAGCCTGCTGCCGACGGAAACGCAATCTCCAGAAAACACCAGGAGTGGTTATCTCGTGCTCTCCGGTGTCTGGGACACTCTGGGATGTCCCAGCTGGGCGTGGAAACCTCCATGGACTGCTTCTACTCCTGTTTTTCCACTCCTTTCCCAAAAGGAGAGGCCGTCAGGCTCTGAGGAGATGGTCCTTCCATGGTTTTGCTCTTGGATAGACGTCCTGGATCATCCCAGATCCGAATTGAAGCCCGGACACTCCTGGAAGGGAGTGGAGATGGCTTCGGGCTCACGGCAGTGACCACCTGCTCTCCCAGGAGCCGAATTGATGTCAAAAATTTAAATTTTGGGGAGCGGCAGCTGCAGCCAGAGGAGACTGACCCGGGGATGAAGGTGATGGTGGGTGAAGATGATGGTGGACGAAGATGATGGATGAAGGTGATGATGGACGGTCATGGTGGATGAAGACAGTGGATGTAGATGATGGTGGATGAAGGTGACGGTGGATGAAGATGATGATGGATGGTCATGGTCATGGTCATGGTGGATGAAGGTGAAGGTGGACGAAGATGGTGGATGAAGATGATGATGGATGGTCATGGTCATGGTGATGGTGAAAGAAGGTGATGGTGGATGAAGGTGGAGGTGGATGAAGATCATGGTGGATGAAGATGATGATGGATGCAGGTCATGGTGGATGAAGACAGTGGATGTAGATGATGCCGGATGAAGATGATGATGGTGGATGAAGGTGACGGTGGATGAAGATGATGATGGATGGTCATGGTGATGGTGGATGAAGGTGAAGGTGGATGAAGGTCATGGTGGATGAAGATGATGATGGATGCAGGTCATGGTGGATGAAGGTCATGGTGAAGTTCTCCCATCTCCTTCCTTCAAGAAAAGCATCCAAGACCCTCCGCCCAGCGCATTCCCAACGCCTCTGCCATTCCAAGGAGAGCTCTCACCCCATGGGAATTGCGGCGATGGGGTTTAATTTTGCTTTTCCCCTCAATCCCTGCTCATCCACCCCCCCGTGAGCGCTGCGATCCCGCTGGCATCCCAAAGCCCGGAGCAGCACCTGGAGCCAACCCAACCGCTGCCAAGCCGAGCCTCCCAAACCCAAGCCGTGGGACCTCCAGAGCTGGAATTCCTGAACGGAACCACGAGCACCCCCCGAGATCCGGCCGGCAGCTCCCGCAGGAGGAGCCTTCAGCCTCCAGGGAGGTCTCCCCTTCTCCAAGCCCCCGTCCCGAGCAAACCCTGAGCAGCCGAGAGGCATCTGCGCCCCAATTCCCAATCCCGCTCCTCAGCCCACGGCAGCGGTGTCCACGCTGGATTTAAAATTCCCCTAGAAATGATGTTTATTCCCCTCTCCATCCTTTTTTTTTTTTTTTTTTTTTTTAATTCTCTTTTTTTTTTTTAACATCCATGCTGATTTTTGACTATTATAACTGATTTGTCCCGTATTTGTCTCTGCTGCACACATCAATTGGGGCTGATTTCAATCTCAAGTGAGTATCGCCTTCTAAATATTAAAATTATTTTAATATTTGATACTCTCCCCCCCACAGGGGGGTCCAGTTGGGTTTTTTTTTCCCCCCTCCCCCACGTATTTGACTTTTCTCTCTCTCTAGAAAGGTTTGTGTAGAGCCCTTAGGGCTCCTCTCTTTAATCCCGCTGCTGCCGCGCTGCCCTTTAAAGGCGCAGAAATCCCAAGATAGGGTTTGTGGAAAAAGAAAAGATTGCAGAGGAGAAAAAACGAGAACAAAGCTGTTGTTTTTAGGGCCGGGTTTGTTCCCCAGAGTTCGGCCCCGGCAGCCCCGGGGTCTCTGTCCTAACCCAGCTTCTCCTTCATTAATCCCCGGCGCCGGGGATGGAGGCGGCGGCCGAAATTCCCGCTTGGCGAAGAGGATGGAAGAGGGGGGCGGCAAAGCGGTCCCGGAATTCCCGAATTCCCTCTTTTGGGGGCCCCCCGAGAGAACCCGGGGACGCTCCCGGAGCTGCGGAGCTGCGTCGCCTGAAGAGCCGAGGAGGAGAAGGTGCCGGGGGCCCGAAAAGGCGGAATTTTGCGCTGATGACACCAAAACGATTTTTAAAAAAAAAAAAAAAAAAAAAAGAATAATATTTTTTTTTAAAAAAGGCAAATTGGGTGTGATTTTTGGGTGCCGCCTCTCAAAAAAAAAAACAAACAAAAAAACCAAAAACAAAACCAAAAAAACACAACAAAACCCCAAAATACCCCAGGCTGCTTTCCCAGCCTTCCACCCCCGGGCTTTTAAGTCCACCCCACTCCCGGCAGCTTCCCTGGAAATCCTAGGAACCGGGAAGGTCCTAAAAAATCCCCTCTGGCCCCGGCCCTCGCCAGCCCCAGAGGGAGAAGCTGCCGCGGGAGCCGCCGCGTCCTCCCCGGTGCGTGGGATTAATCAGGGAGAAGTCGCTGCGGGGTTAAAAAAGGGGGATTTTCCCCCAAAATCTCGGGCTGCCGATCCCTGCCGGGCTCAGCAGGTGAAGCCCAGCCGGTGTGAGTGGCCAAAAGCTCGGGTTTAACCCCAAAACCTCAACAACCGACTCCTTTCCCGCAGCCAACGCGACCTTGTTCGATGCTTCAGCTCCAGTGGCACCCAACACCACTAACGTTTCTCTGGTAAGGAACGGGATCTGCTCGTCCCGGCGGGAAATTCGGGATCAGGGAGGGCGGATCTGAGGGATGTCAGCACCCAAGGGCCGGGATGGGCCAGCTCGGAGTGAGGGAAATTCAAATTTCGGCTGGTTCGTGATCCCAGTGGGGTTTAGCAGCACCAATCCCACGCTTCTCCCTCAAAAAAATTTCTGTCAGCTCTGAGGTTTTCCTGTGGTTTTGGGTACCCCAGTGGCAGCAGCTCCGGAAATTCGCCTTTCCTTGCGTGCTGAAAAGGTTCAAACTTCTCTTTTTGGGCGGTTGACCAGGAAATTTCCGTTCTTTGCAAGCTGCAGTTGCTAAAACCGCTGATTTTGCTCAATTCGGTTGCGAAATCCTCCTTTTCTTGCACAGTGCAATCCCTTCAAATGCAAAATTTGGGGGTTTGGACAGGAAATTTCCCTTTTCTTGCACAGTGCAATCCCTTCAAATGCAAAATTTAGGAGTTTGGACAGGAAATTTCCCTTTTCTTGCACAGTGCAATCCCTTCAAGTGCAAAATTTGGGGGTTTGGACAGGAAATTTCCCTTTTCTTGCACAGTGCAATCCCTTCAAGTACAAAATTTGGGGGTTTGGACAGGAAATTTCCCTTTTCTTGCACAGTGCAATCCCTTCAAGTGCAAAATTTGGGGGTTTGGACAGGAAATTTCCCTTTTCTTGCACAGTGCAATCCCTTCAAGTACAAATTTGGGGGTTTGGACAGGAAATTTCCCTTTTCTTGCACAGTGCAATCCCTTCAAGTACAAATTTGGGGGTTTGGACAGGAAATTTCCCTTTCTCCCATGCTGCACCTTAGAATTCTGCCCAATTTGGGCTGAAACTCCCCCTTTCCCTGCACACCTCAATAATTTCAAATTTTGCTAATTTTGCTTTTTTTCGGGGTCTCTCGCCAGTCCAATGCTATCAACCTCACAGCTCTGGACTGGACGCAGCTGAGTAAGAAGGAATGTCTCAAATACGGCGGCAGCTTAGTGGGAAAATCCTGCAAATTCGTGCCCGACCTGGCCCTCATGTCCTTCATCCTCTTCTTTGGCACCTACTCCATGACCCTGACCCTGAAAAAATTCAAATTCAGCCGCTATTTCCCCACCAAGGTAAGGAAATAAACCAGATTCTGCCCACCCCTTTCCCAAAAATGAGGGAAAACGGGAGCTGCCGAGAGTTTCGGGGTGGAGGCAAAGAACTCCAGGACAATAAATGGCTGTTTTTAGGAGGTTTCGGCCACAGCTGGGATCCTCGCCAAGGTTTTAGGCCCTGATTTTTGGAATTGTGTGAGGCTTTTGATGAAATCCTCCTCTTGGAGCTGGGTTAATGTGTGGGCAGTTAAAGAGTGGACAGTCAACGGATAGGAGTTGGTGGGATGATGGAGGAGGAACGGGCGGGACGATCCCATCCCCAGGGAAGTGGTCACCAGCCCGGAGCGCCATGGACACCAGCGACCAGCGGTGTCCAGGGGTCCCTGCCGGGGCCGGGGTTAATGAATGCGCTCGTTAACGATGGAAACCAAGGGGGGAAGGGCACCCTTGGGAGGTCTGCAGGTGACACCAAGGGACGGTCCCGAAGGATGGGGACATCCAGAGGGACCTGGACAAGCTGCAGGGGATCTCACGGGCTTTGACCATTCCAAGCGCGGGAGGTGACCCTGGGATGAGGCAACGCCTGGGATGGATCCAGGCTGGGGAGGAAGGGATGGAGAGGAGCGTTGGGAGAGGGGTTTTGGGGTGGGGGAGAGGCTGGACAGGAGCCCAAAGGGGCCCTGCACCGACCCCAGCGTGGGGATTCTGCCCCGGGCCCCGCGCAGGTGAGACCCCACCTGCAGAGCTGGGACCCCACCTGCAGGATGGGGAGCTGCTGGGCCGGGCCCAGAGGAGCTGGAGCCCCTCTGGAGCCAGGCTGGGAGAGCTGGGAATGTTCACCGGGACAAGGGAAGGATGCAGGGAGAGCTTCCAGCACATTCCAGGGGTTAAAGGGGCTCCGGGAGAGCTGGAGAGGGGCTGGGGACGAGGGATGGAGGGACAGCACACAGGGAATGGCTTCCCACTGGGAAATTGGAGATTTCGATGGGATTTGGGATGGAATGAGGATGGGGAGGGGCTGGGATGGAATTCCCAGATTTGCTGTGGCTGCCCCTGGATCCCTGGGAGTGTCCAAGGCCGGGCTGGAGCGCCCTGGGACAGTGGGAGGTGTCCCTGCCCATGGATGGGGTTTGAGATCCCATCCAACCCAAACCCTTCCAGGATTCTCTCCCTTGCCTCTCGCAATCCCAATAACCCCTCACCTCGTGGAAGAAAGGGGAGAAAATGGGGATTTGGGAGGTTATTCCCAGGTCATCTGTGGCTGGACAGAGCTGGAAAGATCCCAAAGCAGGAGCAAACCTCTCCATCCCAATTCTGCTTCCCACCCCGTTAATCCCCTTCCCACCCCGTTAATTCCCTTCCAACCCCATTAATTCCCTTCCCACCCCACTAATTGCCCTTCCAACTCCACTAATTGCCCTTCCTACCCTGTTATTTCCCCTTCCAACCCCATTAATTCCCTCCCCACCTCCAATAATTCCCTTCTCACCCCGTTCATTCCCTTCCCCACCCGTTCATTCCCACCCTGCTAATTGTCCTTCCCAACCCCATTAATTACCCTTCCCAACCCCATTAATTCCCCTTCCCAACCCCGTTAATTACCCATCCCAACCCCGTTAATTCCCCTTCCCAGCCCCGTTAATTCCCCTTCCCAACCCCGTTAATTCCCCTTCCCAACCCCATTAATTCCCCTTCCCAACCCCATTAATTGCCCTTTCCAACCCCGTTTCCCTGTCTTGCCTCCAGGTCAGGGCTTTCATTGCTGATTTTTCCAATGTCTTCTCCATCCTGATCTTCTGTGGAGTGGATGCCTGTTTCGGACTGGACACCCCCAAACTCCACATCCCCAGTATCATCAAGGTTCGGCCTCCTCTCCCCTCACTCTTCCCAGCTCTTCTCCAGGTTTTTTTTTTTTTGTTTTTGGAATATCACAGCTCCAGGCACCTTCTGAAAAGCTACTTCGTCTTTTCTAACAACATTCTAATATTCTAACTTTCTTTCCTCTCCTTTTTTGTTGTTTTCCCTCCTTTTTCTGGTTGTTTTTCCTCCCTTTTTTGTTGTTTGTTCTCCCTTTTTTGTAATTTTCCTCCCTTTTTATTGTTTCCCCTCACTTTTTTTTGTTGTTTTTCCTCCTTTTATGTTGTGGGTTTTCCTCCTCTTTTTATTGTTTTTCCTCCTTTATCTACTGTTTTTCCTCCTTTTATCCCCTCTCTTTTTCTGTTGCTTTTCCTTCATTTTTTTCCCTCTCTTTTTTCCTCCTTTTTTTTGTTTTTCCTCTTTTTGTTATTTTCCTCCTTTTTTTTTCCCCCCATCCTTTTTTATTGTTTTCCTCCCCTTTTTGCCATTTTTCCTCCCCATTTTGCTGTTTCCCTTCCCTTTGTTCTCTCTCCCGCTCTCTCCCGGCAGCTCCGTAAGCTCATTAGCGATTTCTCTATCTTTATGTCCATATTAATGTTTGTGGGGCTGGATGTGCTTTTCGGACTCAACACCCCGAAGCTCCAAGTGCCTACCGATTTCAAGGTAAAAAACCCAAAATTCCATAAAACTCCGCTCTGGAAGGATTTCTCCTCCCCCGTCCAAGGGGTGACGTGGAGATCCCAGTGAGGATCCCAATGGAGAACCCGATGAGGACCCCAGTGGAGAACCAATGGGGTTCCCAGTGAGAATCCCAATGAGGATCCCAGTGAGGATCCCAATGAGGATCCCAATGGGAATCCCAATGGAGAACCCGATGAGGATCCCAGTGGAGATCCCAATGAGGATCCCAGTGAGGATCCCAATTGAGAACCTGATGAGGACCCCAGTGGAGAACCCAACGGGGTTCCCAATGAGGATCCCAGTGAGGAGCCCAGTGAGGATCCCAATGAGGATCCCAATGAGGATCCCAATGAGGATCCCAATGAGAATCCCAATGGGAATCTCAACAAGGATCCCAATGAGAATCCCAATGGGAATCTCAACAAGGATCCCAATGAGAATCCCAGTGAGGATCCCAATGGGGGTCCCAATGAGAATCCCAAGAAGGATCCCACTGAGGATCCCAGTGGGGGTTCCAATGAGGATTTGGGGGCGGTTTGGGGCACAGGATTTAGGATGGATCTGGGACGGGGCAATGGGCTTGTCCCCATCCGCCAGCCCTTGGGTTTCCCCAGCCCACGCCCCGTTCCCGCGGTTCCGACCCCGTTGTCCTCCCCAGCCCACCCGCGTGGACCGGGGCTGGTTCGTGTTCCCCTTCGGGAAGAACCCGTGGTGGGTGTACCTGGCCAGCGCCCTGCCCGCCCTGCTCGTCACCATCCTCATCTTCATGGACCAGCAGATCACGGCCGTCATCGTCAACAGGAAGGAGCACAAGCTAAGGGTGAGACCCCCGGGGGATCCCCCACGACACCCAGGGCACCCCACGGATCCCCCAGAGTACCCAGGGATCCCCCACAGCACCCAGGGCACCCCACAGATCCCCCAGAGCACCCAGGGATCCCCCACAGCACCCAGGGCACCCCACGGATCCCCCAGAGCACCCAGGGATCCCCCACAGCACCCAGGGCACCCCACAGATCCCCCCATAACACCCAGGGCACCCAGGGATCCCCCACAGCACCCAGGGCACCCCACAGATCCCCCCATAACACCCAGGGCACCCAGGGATCCCCCACAGCACCCAGGGCACCCCACGGATCCCCCAGAGCACCCAGGGATCCCCCACAGCACCCAGGGCACCCCACGGATCCCCCCATAACACCCAGGGCACCCAGGGATCCCCCACAGCACCCAGGGCACCCCACAGATCCCCCAGGGCACCCAGGGATCCCCCACAGCACCCAGGTTTGGGGTGGGGCTGGGGGTTTGCCCTGGCTCTGACTGGGGCTGCCCCTGCCCTTGGCCAGCTGGGGGTTCGGGGTGCTGGAGGGCCTGGGGGGGAAGTTCTGCGGGTAACGGGGTGCAGGGGAGTGATATGGCATGAGATGGGGGGCCACAGGGGGATGTGGGGAGATCTGGGGTGACACAGGGTGCCCCATGCCCATGCGGGGGGCAGCAGGGTGACACAGGGTGCCCCGTGTCCGTGCGGGGGGCAGCAGGGTGGCACAGGGTGCCCTGTGTCCGTGCGGGGGGCAGCAGGGTGGCACAGGGCGCTTTGGGATGGTGTGGGGTGGCACAGGGTGCCCCGTGTCCGTGCGGGGGGCAGCAGGGTGGCACAGGGTGCTTTGGGATGGTGTGGGGTGGCACAGGGTGCCCTGTGTCCATGCGGGGGGCAGCAGGGTGGCACAGGGCGCTTTGGGATGGTGTGGGGTGGCACAGGGTGCTTTGGGATGATGTGGGGTGGCACAGGGTGCTTTGGGATGGTGTGGGGTGGCACAGGGTGCCCCGTGTTCGTGCGGGGGGCAGCAGGGTGGCACAGGGCGCTTTGGGATGGTGTGGGGTGGCACAGGGTGCCCCGTGTCCGTGCGGGGGGCAGCAGGGTGGCACAGGGTGCCCCAGGGCCGGGCAGGGCACACCGGGGCCCTGCTGGAGGCCTCAGGGGGTGGCTGGGGGGCACTCCGGGGTGCTGGTCTGGGGGGACCCCACAATGCAGAGCCGC
Organism: Chamaea fasciata; assembly: GCF_029207755.1. NCBI lineage: Eukaryota > Metazoa > Chordata > Aves > Passeriformes > Sylviidae > Chamaea > Chamaea fasciata. Next base: position 319,831 of record NW_027094115.1, on the reverse strand, counting down.
CCGTGCTGTGTTGCAGAAGGCAGCCGGGTACCACCTGGACCTCTTCTGGGTGGGCATCCTGATGGCCGTGTGCTCCTTCATGGGGCTGCCCTGGTACGTGGCCGCCACCGTCATCTCCATCGCCCACATCGACAGCCTCAAGATGGAGACCGAGACCAGCGCCCCGGGGGAGCAGCCCCAGTTCCTGGGGGTCAGGTGGGTCCCGGGGGGGCTCAGATGGGTCTGAGCAGTGTCCTGGAGCTGGGGGGACATCCCTGTCCTGGGGGGGACAGCAGGGACAGCGTGGCCAGAGGGATTGCCCTGCCCTGCCCTGGGGCGGCCTCAGCTCAAACATCGTGAGCAGTTTGGGGTGACACAGCGTGAGAAGGACGTGGAATTACTGGAGGCCAAAGGAAGGGCACGAGGGTGGGGAAAGGTCTGGGGGGCCACACGAGGAGCGGCTGAGGGCACTTGGGGCGTTCAGCTGGAGAGGCTGAGGGAGGCTCATTGAGGTTTTCAACCTCCTCCTGAGGGACAGCTCTGATCCCTGCTCCCTGGGGCAGGGACAGGAGCCAGGGCAGGGCCGGAGCTGTGCCGGGGCGGGGCCAGGCTGGATTTTGGGAAAGGTTCTTCCCCCAGAGGGTGCTGGGCACTGCCCAGGGGACGGGCACGGCCCCGAGGCTGCCGCAGCTCCAGGTTTGGAGCTCCCAGGTTTGGACTCCGTTCCCAGAGATATTTTCGGGGTGTCTGGGCTTGGATCCACGATCCCAGTGGATCAATCCCATTCCCACTCGTGATTCTGTGGCTCCTCGGGGTGGGGAGCCCAGCATGAGCCGATCGTGCTCTTGTCCCCACTCCAGGGAGCAGAGGGTGACCGGCATCATCGTCTTCGTGCTGACGGGGATTTCGGTTTTCCTGGCTCCTATCCTCAAGGTAAAACATTCCCGTTCCCCGCTCCCTGCAGAGATCTGGGGACGTGGGGATAAAGAAGCTGGACCCTGCCCCGTCCTCGTGTCCCTGGGGAGGAGCTGCTGCCCTCCCTGGCTCAGGGCTGCGGTTTCTCCCTCTTCCCAGTACATTCCCATGCCGGTGCTCTACGGGGTCTTCCTCTACATGGGCGTGGCGTCGCTGAACGGCATCCAGGTGAGTGTCCTTCCTCCTCGTCATCCTTGTCCTCTCCCTTCTCGTCCTTCTCCTCATCCTCCTCATCTTTGTCCTCCTCATCCTCCTTCTCCTCTTCCTCGTCCTCCTCCTCCTCCCTGGCCACAGACTGTCCCACACTGCCTCCAAAAGGAGGATTTTTTACTCCAAACTTTCCACGCATGGGACAGCAGATACCCCCAAACCCTCCGAGAAACACCGAAACCACGCAAACTCCCCATTTGGGGGGAACAAAAGAGGCTTTTCCTGGGCAGCCTGTGGGGTGGGGCCTTCCTCCCCTGGTGGTTTTGGGATCGCTGAAACTCTTCCTCCAACTGGGGGACTGAAAGGGGCTTTTTCTGTGGGTTGGGGCTGGGGATTAACTCGGGCCTTCCTCCGCGGGCAGTTTTGGGATCGTTGCAAGCTCTTCCTGATGCCGGCCAAGCACCAGCCCGACTACGTGTTCCTGCGGCACGTCCCGCTGCGCCGCATCCACCTCTTCACCCTGGTGCAGATCGTCTGCCTGGCCGTGCTCTGGATCCTCAAATCCACCGTGGCCGCCATCATATTCCCCGTCATGGTAATCCCATCCTTCATCCAAAGGGGGGTTGCTGGGATTTAATGGAATTTTTGGTGTGGTCCCACCATGGCTGCCATCGTATTCCCTGTCATGGTAATGCCATCCTTGATCCAAAGGGGGTTTTTTGGGATTTAATGGAATTTTTGGTGTGGTCCCACCATGGCCGCCATCGTATTCCCTGTCATGGTAATGCCATCCTTGATGCAAAGGGGGTTTTTTGGGATTTAATGGAATTTGTGTGGTGGACCCACTATGGCCACTATCGTATTCCCCATCATGGTAATGCCATCCTTTATCCAAAGGGGGTTTTTTGGGATTTAATGGAATTTTTGGTGTGGTCCCACCATGGCCACCATCACAGTGATCCCATCCTACCTTGGACGGGTTTTTTTGGGATTCTTGGCATGGTCCCACCATCATCTTCCCTGCCATGGAAATTCCAACCTTGCCCCAGAGGAGTTTTTTGGGGATTTAAGGAGATTTTGGCATGGTCCTACCATGGCCACCATCATCTTCCCCGTCATGGTAATCCCATCCTTCATCCAAAGGGGGGTTGCTGGGATTTAATGGAATTTTTGACACGGTTCAACCGTGGCTGCCACCATCTTCTGCATCATGGGTAATCCCACCCAGGCTCCACAGGGATTTTTGGGATTTTCGGGATTTTTTGGCGTGGTGGTCACCAGATCTTGGGCTGAGACGCTCTTGGACCTCTCCCCTGTCAGATCTTGGCCCTGATCCTAGTGAGGCGGCTCCTGGATTTTGTCTTCTCCCAACACGACCTGGCCTGGATTGACAACATCATCCCCGAGAAGGAGAAGAAGAAGGAGGACGACAAGAAGAAGAAGAAGAAAGGCAACAAAGGCGACAGCAGCAGCGACGAGGAGGTGGGGGCAGGGTCACCGGGGGGCTCCTGAGGATGGAGGGGACATCCCAGAGCTGGGGAGGGAAAACTCCCACGGGAACCTCCGGGTTTGGGATGGAGGTCTGGGATTCCAGCTGAGCGAGGGGCTCAGGGGCTGGCAAGAGGCTCCAGGGGACGTCCCAAAAGCTGGAAAACCACGGCAAAGAAAAGGAAATCCTTGGAGAAGAGCCGAAATCCCCCGGTTTAGGGCACGGCACCCATCGCTCGAAGCCTCTGTGCAACTCCAGCCCGGGGATTTGGGAAGAGGAAGGCAAAGCCTCCTCCTCCTCCTCCTCCTCTGGAGGTTTCGTGTCCCTTCGGGAGCTCCAGGCGGTGCCAGAGCCCCGCCAGGTGCTGCCTTCACCAGGAATTTCCCCGTTTCTTCCCCAGTTCCCACCTCCCTCAGTCATTATGATCCCCATGGAGCCCCTGCCCGCGCAGCCCCGAAACGGGGGCCCGCATTGCCTCAGCCGTAAGTACCGAGCCCAGGGGCCTCTCGCTAACCCCTCCTGTGGGCTCCGCTCGGCACTAACCCCGCTGGACACGCTCCCGGATCCCTCCCGGATCACCGGGATCAGGGGAAATCCGCCATGGGAGAGGCACAGGAGCTGCCGGAGCACCGCTCATCCCCGCGCCTGGGGATCGCCAAGATTTCCTTAAATCTCCAAAAGCAACAACAAAACAAAACAAACAAAAAAAAAATCCGGGGATTTCTTGGGTTGCCCCTCGAGCTGGTGCTGGTTCATGGAAAGTGTCTGTGTTTGGAGCCCCCAAAAGCCTCTCGTGTCGGAGATTTCCAGCTGGGAAAGGGCAGATTCGGCTCCACCTTCACCAAAAATCCTCGGGATAAATTTGGGGGGGGGTTCATTCCAGGCTGCACCACAACCCCAGCGGGTTTGAGCCGAGTTTTTAACTCCCGAACCGCTGCTGGCGCAGCCGGCAGGGCCTTTCCTCTTGCTGATCCCCCCCAAAATCTGCAATTCCCAGGAGCTTTCCTCCTCCTCCTCCTGCCGTGGCCCCGAAAGATGGAATCGGTAATTTTAGTCCCAGAAAAATGGGATTGGTGATTTTGGCCCCAGAAAAAAATGGGATTGGTGCTTTTGGCCCCAGAAAGGTGGGATCGGTGATTTTGGCCGAGGAAAGGTGGGATTGGTGATTGTGGCCCCCAAAAAACGGAATTGGTGATTTCAGCCCAGGAAAGGTGGGATCGGTGATTTTAGCCACAGAAAGGTGGGATCGGTGATTTTGGCTCCAGAAAGGTGGAACTGGTGATTTTAGCCACAGAAAGGTGGGATTGGTGATCTTGGCCCAGGAAAGGTGGGATCGGTGATTTTAGCCACAGAAAGGTGGGATCGGTGATCTTGGCCCAGGAAAGGTGGGATCGGTGATTTTAGCCACAGAAAGGTGGGATCGGTGATTTTGGCCCTGGAAAGGTGGGATCGGTGATCTTGGCCCAGGATGCAGCGGGGAGTGGGGGACCAGGGGGCTTTTGGGGTCACCTGGGGGTGTTTCAGCTCTGTGTCCCCCCAGGAAAGAGGGCCTCCACCTGGAGCTTTGCGTTCTGACTCCTCCCCGAACGGTTCCGACATGGATCGCAGGTAACCGGGATCCCCACCCCTGGGGGGGGAAATTTGGGGGGATCCTCCCGGCTGATCCTCCTGGCTCCACCATCCCTGAGCAATTCCCAAATATCCAGGCCGATTTTCGCCGCGTCCCTCGGGATTTGGGGTGGCTTTGTTGTCCCTGCCGTGGGGCTGGGGCTGCACCAGAGGGTTTGGAGCTGTAAAAATTCTGCTCGCTGACAGCCCATGGGGATTTCTCAGACTCCGAACCCTGGAATTTTGGGGATATCCTCTGCGAATTCTGCGGATTGACGGGAAAATGTCAGATTTTCATTCATTTCTCAGCAGTAGCCTGGAATAAAACACAAAACTTTTCCAAACAGGGTTAAAATGATGATAGAAAAGAAAGTCTTTAAAGGAAAACTTTCAGGGGCACAGAATTTCTACAGTTTTTACGAGGTTTGATTAATAACCTTAAATCTATAAATAATAAATCTAATTAATATCGTCCAATTTGAAGAGCAGCTGGTGAAGCAATTTCCCCCAGGTTCTGCCCCACTGGGGCTTCTTTACCTTTTGAGTTCTGGTGGAAAACAAAATATCCTCGTCCAGCTTCTTCTCCTCCTTAAGACTAAACAGAATTCCAATATGCATTAGAAGGGTTCGCTTATTATTCCCAAAATTTAGGAGAAAGGGTGGGGAAAAACGCCAAAAATGCAACCATGGATGAACAGTCTACCAAATATATGAACACAGGAAAAAGATTTGAAAATGTGTATGGAAAAGAAACATTGAAAAATATATATGAGAAAAATATATGGAAAACACATGGGAAATATTTAGAAAATATATAGAAAAGGTATGAGAAATATATGGAAAATATATAGAAAATATACGGGAAAATATAAGGAGAATATACGGAAAATATACGGAAAATATATGAAATATATAAGAAAATAACAAAAATACATAGGAATAGTATGTGAATAGATGAAAAAAAAGAATAGATGAAAAAATAGATGCAAAATACGTGGAAAATACAGATGAACAAAATACGAAAACAAATCTACATGGAAGACATAAGAGAAACACATAAAAACCCTACGAAAAGCTCAAAATCTTCCGGCACCAGCATCCCCCGGAGCGTTTCCCCGGGGCGGGTTAGGGGTGGGGGCAGCAGCCCTGGCTGCTCACCCCCCTCTCCCCTCCCGCCTCCCCAGTATCACCCTTCACCTGAAGATCTCGTGCCCGTCGTCTCCCGCCTTTAACTACTCCCGAAACCCCATCTGTGCCGTGCCCCAGGTGAAGATCGAGATGGAGTCGGACTACGAGGACACCGACACGGAAAAGGCTCCCCGGGACATGGGCAGTGAGACCACGCTATAGCCCTGCGGCGCTCCCCGCCTTATCCACCAGTTAATTTATATAGAGATATCCAGATCGCCGCTTTCATACACATATATATATATATATATAAAGGAAATTGGGTTGATTTCTCTCTGCCGGACGCAGGAGGCCCCGGCGGTCCCGAGCTCCGGCAGATTTTTAGGCTCGTGGAATTCCCTCTCTTCCCGCTGGGCGAAGGCATCGCCGCGGGCGGCGAAACGGGGCCCCGAAAGGAGGAATCCGAGGGTTTGGCCCCCAGAAAGGAGGAATCCGTGATTTCGGCCCCAGAAAGACGGAATCCGTGATTTTGGATCCAGAAAGGTGGAAGTTTGGGGATTTTGGCCCCGGAAAGGTGAAATCGATGGTTTCAACCCCAGAAAGGTGGGATTGGTGATTTTGGCTCCACAGAAAGGTGGAATTTGTGATTTTGGCCCAGGAAAGGTGGGATTGGTGATTTTGGCTTCACAGAAAGGTGGAATTTGTGATTTCAGCCCAGGAAAGGTGGAATTGGTGATTTTGGCCCTGGAAAGGTGGGGTTGGTGATTTTGGCTCAGGAAAGGTGGGATTGGTCATTTTGGCTTCACAGAAACATGGAATTTGTGATTTTGGCCCAGGAAATGTGGGGTTGGTGATTTTAGTCCCAGAAAGGTGGGGCTGGTGATTTTGGCCCAGGAAAGGTGGGATTGGTGATTTTGGCCCAGGAAAGGTGGGATTGGTGATTTTGGCCCAGGAAAGGTGGGATCGGTGATTTTGGCCCCGGAAAGGTGGAATTTGTGATTTTGGCCCTGGAAAGGTGGAATTGGTGATTTTGGCCCTGGAAAGGTGGAATTGGTGATTTTGGCCCAGGAAAGGTGGAATTGGTGATTTTGGCCCTGGAAAGGTGGAATTTGTGATTTTGGCCCAGGAAAGGTGGGATCGGTGATTTTGGCCGCACTCTGGTGCTGGGCTGGAGGAGCTGTAGATGATCGGGGCCGTGGGAACAGCCAGGATATCCTGATGGAAAAGGGGGATGCGCCGGGGGATGCTTTTGAGGTGGGAGGAGGTTTGTGGGGCTGAGAGGGATGGGGAGAGCACATCCCTGCTCCCAAATCCCTGGAATCACCAGGGGGCTCCTGGGGAGCCCCGCTCTGGGTAGGGAACGAGGTGCCAGGGGTGGTAAGGAGACTGCTCCAAACCCTGCTGGGCATCCTGGAGCGGCAGCGGGGCCGGAGGAAGCCGGCTCTGCTGGGATGGGGAGGAGGAGGAGGAAGGACCTGGGATGGGCACGAAGAGCAGGAGGAAAGGCAGGAGGGGGATGAAGAAGAGGAAGCTCCTGGGATGAGGAGGAGGAGGCACGGCAGGACGGAGAGGAGCCGGTGCCAGGGAGGGAAAGGGAGGAGGAGGAGCAGCAGCTCAGGGTGAAGGGTTTTGCCACTTGAGGGCAACGAAGGGCGACAGCGGGGCCGGGAGTGGGGCCTTGGCTCCTGCAGGGAGACAGGAACGGATCCTCAGGGAGTCGGGAAGCGTTTCTGATGGAATCCAGGCTGGTTGCCACGGGGAAACGGGAACAGTGGCTGCAGTGAACCCGTTTGGTCGCCCACCCCACATCCTCACCCGTCACCTCTCCCAGGCCCGGGAACAGCCCCACCCCTCCTCCAGCCCTTCTCTCCATGGAGGAACGCCCTGGCTGGGGGAATCCAGGGATTCTCCATGGAGGGATCCCCTGGCTGGGGGAATCCAGGGATTCTCCATGGAGGGATCCCCTGGCTGGGGGAATCCAGGGATTCTCCATGGAGGGATCCCCTGGCTCGGGAATCCAAGGATTCTCCCTGGAGGAATCCCCTGGCTGGAGGAATCCCCTGGCTGGGGGAATCCCCTGGCTGGGGGAATCCCCTGGCTGGGGGAATCCCCTGGCTGGGGGAATCCCCTGGCTGGGGGAATCCAAGGATCCTCCCTGGAGGAATCCCCTGGCTGGAGGAATCCCCTGGCTGGAAGAATCCAGAGATTCTCCCTGGAGGAATCCCCTGGCTGGGGAATCCCCTGGCTGGAGGAATCCAGAGATCCTCCCTGGAGCAATCCCCTGGCTGGGGCATTCTGAGCATTCCCTCTGGCTCCGCTGCCCGGGCGCTCCGCTCCCACTCCAGTCCCGCAGGCCCGGCCATTCCCAGCCCTGGGAGCAGGAGGGGAGCGCAGCCCGTGTCCCCAGGTCCACCCATCAGCTCCCCGCGGCGCCCAGCCGCATTCTGGGGTCCCCGGGGGCTCTTCCCACCCGGGAAAGGAGCAGCTCAGGACCCAGGCAGGCTCCGAGCCGGGGCTGCCTCTGCCGGGCTCCCTCCACCTTTCCCCCGCAGGGCCAAGGCTTTAAAGGATTGTCCTCCCCCCGCGGCGCCGGCCCGGCCGTGGCTGAGGAGCACTGGCCCGAAGCACCCGGAACCAACCCCTGCCCTTATTTCCCCGGACAAATCCTTCAGTTCTTCTCCCTCCCTGAGCTCCCAGGCCCTTCCCACGAGCTGAACTGACCGGACACTCACACCAGCAGCACTGGGGTTCTACTGGGACACCAGTGACACCCCGCGACTGGGACACCAGTTAACAATGCGACTGGGACACCAGTTAACAATGCGACTGGGACACCAGTGACACACCGCAGACTGGGACACCGGTGACACACTGCGACTGGACACCAGTGACACACCGCGACTGGACACCAGTGACACACCGCAGACTGGACACCAGTGACACACCGCAGACTGGGACACCAGTGCCACACTGCAACTGGGACACCAGTGACACACTGCGACTGGGACACCAGTGACACACCGCAGACTGGACACCAGTGACACACCGCAGACTGGGACACCAGTGACACACTGCAACTGGGACACCAGTGACACACCGCAGACTGGGACACCAGTGACACACCGCAGACTGGGACACCAGTGACACACTGCGACTGGACACCAGTGACACACTGCAGACTGGACACCAGTGACACACCGCAGACTGGACACCAGTGACACACCGCAGACTGGGACACCAGTGACACACTGCAGACTGGGACACCAGTGACACACCGCAGACTGGGACACCAGTGACACACCGCAGACTGGGACACCAGTGACACACCGCAGACTGGACAGCAGTGACACAATGCGACTGGACACCAGTGACACACTGCAGACTGGACACCAGTGACACACCGCAGACTGGGACACCAGTGACACACCGCAGACTGGGACACCAGTGACACACTGCAGACTGGACACCAGTGACACACCGCAGACTGGACACCAGTGACACACCGCAGACTGGACACCAGTGACACACCGCAGACTGGGACACCAGTGACACACCGCAGACTGGGACACCAGTGACACACCACAGACTGGACACCAGTGACACACCGCAGACTGGACACCAGTGACACACTGCGACTGGACACCAGTGACACACCGCAGACTGGGACACCAGTGACACACCGCAGACTGGGACACCAGTGACACACCGCAGACTGGACAGCAGTGACACAATGCGACTGGACACCAGTGACACACCGCAGACTGGGACACCAGTGACACACCGCAGACTGGACACCAGTGACACACTGCAGACTGGGACACCAGTGACACACCGCAGACTGGACACCAGTGACACACCGCAGACTGGACACCAGTGACACAATGCGACTGGACACCAGTGACACACCGCAGACTGGACACCAGTGACACACCGCAGACTGGACACCAGTGACACACTGCAGACTGGGACACCAGTGACACACTGCAGACTGGGACACCAGTGACACACCGCAGACTGGGACACCAGTGACACACCGCAGACTGGACACCAGTGACACACCGCAGACTGGACACCAGTGACACACCGCAGACTGGACACCAGTGACACACCGCAGACTGGTCTGAACCTCGGCGCAACCCCTGTAAATACTGAGATCCAACAAAGCCTTGAAGGCCGTTTCCTATCTGTAGCAGCTTTCCGTTCCGGTTCAGGTGCAGCTCCTGGGGACACGCGGCAGCGCCCCAGCCTTGCCCTGGCAGCATTTGCACCTTGCCAGGAACACCCAGGACTCGAGGGCACCGTGGCTCCCTCTGTAGCTTCCTGTCCCCACCCAGTGGTAGCTGCAGCGTGCTCCAGGTAGGCTTTAAGGTTTTAATTGCGCAGGTTTAATTTGCTTTCTCTGCTTCCCAGGCTTGCGGGCTCTGGGAGCTGGGCCAAAGGGCAGAGCTGAAGCCACTCCGGGCTGCTTTGGGCTCGGTTTGTCCCGGTTTTGGCAAGGTTTCCCGTGAGGTTTTTTGTACAAAGCGCAGCAGTCTCAGCTCGGCTGCCTCCAGCACGGCACCACTTGAACCATTTTGTATTTCTCGGTGATACAACCTAATAAAAACCTTGTTTCCACGAGTCCCAGCTCTCCGTGTGTTTGTGGGGCACATCCAGCGATCCCAAATCTCCCTCCCTGCGGGGGGTTTTGGCAGGAGGGGGTCAGCACTGGGGCTGCAGCACCTCCAGCCTGCTGGAACCCTAAAAATCAGAATAAACCTCTGAGATCATCGAGCCTGGCATCACAACAAACCTTTCCTGCTCGGAGAACGCTCCAGCCACTCCAGGAAGAGTAGAGCCCAAGATCCACCTGGATAATCCTGCAAGGAAGCTTCACCTGAGCTTCAAAGCCTGCAAACAAATTCCTTCATCCTCCGCTGTGGATTTAGGCAGGAGACACTCAGGAAGGCGGACAGGATCTGTCCAGGCAGGAAAGGATGAGATTTTCCCACTTTTCAGCCCAGGTGGAGCAGTTTTATCTCTCTGGGTGGGAGGCAGACCCTGCCCTGCTGAGAGGCAGCTCACAAAGGCTTTAAAAACAACCCTGCTCCTTTTCCACAAGTGAAATTACCGCTCTGTAATAATTCCAGGGCACAAAGAGGATTTGCTTTTTTGTCTTCTCACACTTTATTTAGCCAGCCCGCACTACTCACTGAGCACTCACACTTTACAATACAGTGCAGGAAACCTGCCCCCAGCCCAAAGGTGTTCTTTGGTTAGGAAAAAAAAAAAAAGGCTTTTAAAAAAATTCACCATCCAAAGAGCAAGAAAGCCCAGCCTAGCTGCACTCTAGAACGTGCTACACCAGCCCAGGGCCTGCACAGGCCCAGGACACAAATATGGCTTTAATTTTATTATTTTTTTTCAAGTAATTCCTCTACAGAAGAGCTTAAACTAAACATCCAGCACTGAGGAGTAAATCTGGAATGCCAGCACTTGGAGAACAGAGCCATCGAGGTGTGCAACCCATGGGATTGCCGGAATTGCCAAACAGCTCCTGCAGGAGCAGGGCCGGCTCAGGAGGGTGGATAATCCCAGCTCAAACACAAGGCAGGAGCGCGGATAATCCCAGCTCAAACACAAGGCAGGAGTGTGGATATTCCCAGCTCAAACACAAGGCAGGAGTGTGGATATTCCCAGCTCAAACACAAGGCAGGAGCGCGGATAATCCCAGCTCAAACACAAGGCAGGAGCGTGGATAATCCCAGCTCAAACACAAGGCAGGAGTGTGGATAATCCCAGCTCAAACACAAGGCAGGAGTGTGGATAATCCCAGCTCAAACACAAGGCAGGAGTGTGGATAATCCCAGCTCAAACACAAGGCAGGAGTGTGGATAATCCCAGCTCAAACACAAGGCAGGAGCGCGGATAATCCCAGCTCAAACACAAGGCAGGAGCGTGGATAATCCCAGCTCAAACACAAGGCAGGAGCGTGGATAATCCCAGCTCAAACACAAGGCAGGAGTGTGGATAATCCCAGCTCAAACACAAGGCAGGAGTGTGGATAATCCCAGCTCAAACACAAGGCAGGAGCGTGGATAATCCCAGCTCAAACACAAGGCAGGAGCGTGGATAATCCCAGCTCAAACACAAGGCAGGAGTGTGGATATTCCCAGCTCAACCCCGCTTCCAATAAATACCTGTGACCTCCGAGTGGGGAAAAGCCCCACGCGCGAGTCAATAAATAAAAAATATTGCATTTCTATCGGCCTGTTTGGGAGTCAGTCTGGAATGTCGTGGGATTGAGAGGCCTTGGTTAGGCCTGGCTCTCAGGGGGCCCTGGTTAGGCCCGGCTCACCGGGGCCCTGGCTAGGCAGGCAGAGCCTCGAGCTCTTTGGGTTTCAGCAGTTTCTTGGCAGCGATGATGGTGTTCTTCATCAGCATGGCCACCGTCATGGGCCCCACGCCGCCGGGCACCGGCGTGATGTAACTCGCCTTCTTCCTCACCCCTGAAGGGAAAAGCTCGGCTTAAGGGCCAGGCAAGGCTTCCCAGCCCAAAGCCACGCAGGGTCTGTCAGGATTAACACTTGAGGAGCGGAGTCCAGGTGGATTTTCCCTGTTGGCCAGGGGGGCACGGCCCAGTGAGTCCAACCTGGGTGTGAAAGGAGCTTAACTGCAAAGGCCAAGGTGGGGGAAAGCGCCGAAAAGTGCCAAGCCGGGCCTGGAAGCACAAGGGGCCAAAAGAGCAAAAAGCTGGACCAAAAAGTACCAAAAAGCTGGGCCTAAAAGCACAAGTAGTGAGGCCTCAAAGCGCAAAAAGCCAGACCTGGGGGCCCCAAAAAGCCGGGCCCAAAAGTGCCAAGCCAGGCCTGGAAGTACAAAGATGCGCAAGCGCCAAAAATAAAACCCAGGCCCAAAACCAGCAAAAAGCTGGGCCAGACAGCACCAAGGCTTAAAAGCACTAAAAGCCAGGCCTAAAAGCGGAGTTCTAGCAGAGAAATGTCAAATCCAAGACCAGGGCTGGAGCAGAGGTAGAGACTCAACTGCTGCGGCTCCTCTGGAGAGTCCCCACAGGATATCCCGGGACACAGCCTGAGCTCAGTGGCACAAGCCAGGCTTTGTCCCCGCTCCTCAGTGCCCAAAACCGCCGAGCCAGAGCCTTTCCTCACCTTCAAAATCCACGTCCCCCACCAGCCTGGGCTTGGCCGTGACGGGATCCTGCACCCTGGTGATGCCCACGTCGATCACCGCCGCTCCTTCCTTGATCATGTCGGCCGTGATCAGGTTGGGGATGCCTGGAAAACACAACCACACCCTCAGAGCTGCTCCCCAGCCCTCTGGGCTCGGGGTGCTCCGACCCACCCGGGCTTTCCCGCCTCCCTAAATAACTGGATTCAAGAATCTTAAGGGTTTTTCCCAACCCAAACCAGTCGAAGAAATGCAGATCTCCCCGCGGCGGCACAACCAGCTACTGGTGCTCAGCTCGGGTATTTTAACTGGAAGAGGGGAAATTTTGGTTGGATTTATGGAAGGAATCTCTCCCTGGGAGGGTGGGAGGCCCTGGGCAGAGGAGCCGTGGCTGCCCCATCCCTGGAAGTGTCCAAGGCCAGGCTGGGCGGGGCGTGGGACAACCTGATCTGGTGGAAAGTGTCCAGGGGCTTGGAACAGGATGACCTTTAAGGACCTTGCAGCCTGAATTCCGTGTTCCCTGATAATCCCTGAGCACAGAAGCGGAATTCTCCTCAGGGAGTTCTGGCAGAGCAGCCAGCACCACACCCCCTCTGCGAGGGGGAACCTTCATTTCAGCTCTGGGGCTCTCTGCTGCACATTTCCCACCTGCGCCGAGGCAGGAGCAGCTGGGGCAGTGCCCAAACCCACCCCAGCCCAGCTGGGCATGGCTCTGGCCGTGCCAGGGAGGGAGGGCTGGGAGAAACTTTCTGGGGCTACCCCAGCTTGTTAGGGTGGGGTGCGTGTGTCTGGTTCTGCCAGATATCGGGGGGATCCACCCCCAGCCCGGCTTTATCTCCCTCACTGGAGTGTGTCCCTGCTCTGCTCACAGTTCCCAGGGTCACGGCCACCCCAACTCTGTCCTCAGCCTCCCCCATCACTCCTCAGCTTTCCGGCACTTTCCCTCCACATTTCCAGCTGTGCCAGGGCAGGGCCAGGCTGGGTTTGGGGAAAGGTTCTTCCCCCAGAGGGTGCTGGGCACTGCCCAGGGGACGGGCACGGCCCCGAGGCTGCCGCAGCTCCGGGAGCCTTTGGACAGCGCTCCAGGGTGGGAACTGGGGGGGTGTGTGCAGGGCCATGGGCTGGATCCATGATCCTGGCGGGCTCCCTCCCACCCAAACCCACTCCACGACTCTCCACGGCTGTCCAGGGTGTGATCAGGTGCCCCGTGCTGCTCCCCATTCCAAAGGCAAAACCCCAAACTGGCAACACCAAAACCGTGGCTTTTTGCCTCAACCACAGGAGATCCCAGCTCTGAGATCCTCAGCCCCGAGACCCTCGCAGAGAGGCCCCGGGACATTCCATGCCCAGGATTCCCAGCAGGAACACCCCCCGCCTGCTGGAACCCTGGGCACTGAGAATTTCAGGCTTTCTGTGCTGACAGGCACTGAGCCCCAAGGAAATGCTGCATTTGAAATCTGCAGAAATTACAGCAAACTGCGTTTGACCTGAGGCCTTGGAGAAGGCTTCCAAAATTGAATGACAGCGCTGGGACTGCGGGTGTGGAGTTTGGATAGAAGTGTGCGATGTCACAGGGTGCAAAACTTCAAGAGTTTAAGGTTTTAGAATATAGTAACACACTTAAAGCAAGATGGAGGATTTAGTGTGCTGGCTAAATTCTTCTTTTTCACCTACCCCAAGGTTTGGGTGGTATCTTGTAATTGGGTAGAAAAATCCACGTTGCGGCCCACGGGCGGTCGGTTATCGGGTTAAAAGTAAAAATAATTTAGGTGTCATTTCCTAATTGGCCAGTTTGTGCTTAGAAGACCTTGTAAAGAGAGACAGAGCCACTTTTCACCTCGTTAGCCAGCACTCACAGCTTGTGCGACTGTAACATAGGTAGGAATTAACGAACACCTGAGTCGGAACACAAACTGCGCCTCCCGAGCGTTTAGCCCCGGCTCGAAGAGAAGAAGAGAAGACAACAAACCCTCCGCCAGCCCTGCCGAGGGCCCCTCACCTGCAGCTGCCACCACGATGTCGGCGCGGATCGTGTGCTGCTTCAGCTGCTCCTTGGGCGTGTAGCGGTGCGAGATGGTCACCGTGGCGTCACCTGCGGCGACAAGGGACAGCACGTCACACAGGGCACCCAAACCCGGCCGTTCCTCCGCATCCTCACCTCCGAGGCCCCCCCCGTGTTCCCCAGCAGCATCTGGGCCTGCTGGGGAAGCCCAGCCTGTGGAGGGAGAGGCAGGGATTTGGGGTGCAACAGGACGAGGAGCTGCTGAAGGAGGCTCAGGAGGAACCTTGGGGCTCTGTGCAACTCCGTGATGACAGGAGGGGGCAGCCAGGGCTGGGTCAGGCTCTGCTCCCAGGGAACAGGGCCAGGAGGAGACAAAACAGCCCCAAGCCGCGCCAGGGCAGGTTTAGGTTGGATATCGGGAAAAAAATCCACAATGGAAAGGTTGCGAAATATCGAAAGAGGCCGCCCAGGGAAAGGGGGGAGGTCCCCAGGCCTGGAAGCGCTCAAAGCACATGTGGATGTGGCAAGTGAGGCCACGGGCTGGTGGTGCCCATGGCCGAGCGACGCCTGGATTTAACCACCTCGGAGACCTTTTGGAACCTGAACACTTCTGTGACTGTAAGACCACGTCGAGGATTATTTCAGCCTGGGCCAGGCCCCTGAGCAGGGAACCGCAGGGAGCGCTTTAGGAGAGGAGAGTTGTGAGGGTCCCTCTCCGAGGCCGCCCCGCTCCTACCTCCGGGGCGCTCGTGGCTGCCGTCGGTGTGGAGCAGCATGGCGATCGGCATGCCCACGTTCTTGGACCTGCCCGCCACCACCACGTTCCTGCCCAGCGTGGGGATTCCTGCAGGGCACAAAGCACACACTCACTGCCCGGCACAGACAGCCCCAAACCCAAACACGGCTGGAGCTGCGGCAGCCTCGGGGCCGTGCCCGTCCCCTGGGCAGTGCCCAGCACCCTCTGGGGAAGAACCTTTCCCAAAATCCAGCCTGGCCCCGCCCCGGCACAGCTCCGGCCCTGCCCTGGCTCCTGTCCCTGTCACACAGAGCTCAAGGGCTGTCCTTCCTCTCCCCCTCCCAAGGATGCTGGAGCTGGGATCAGTCTCCCTCAGCCTCCAGCTGAACGCCCCAAGTGCCCTCAGCCGCTCCTCGTGTGGCCCCCCAGACCTTTCCCCACCCTCGTGCCCTTCCTTTGGACTCTCTCCAATAATTTATCGTCTTTTTTACATTCTGGCACCCAAAACTGGGTGAGTTTTGAGCTGAGGTCAGCCCAGCCCAGCCCAGAGCAGAGCAGGACAATGCCTCCCTGGCCACACCGTCCCTGCTGTCCCCAGGACAGGACAATCCCTCCCTGGCCACACCGTCCCTGCTGTCCCCAGGACAGGACAATCCCTCCATGGCCACACTGTCCCTGCTGTCCCCAGGAGAGGACAATCCCTCCCTGCCCCTGGTGTCCCCAGGACAGGACAATCCCTCCCTGGTCACACCGTCCCTGGTGTCCCCAGGACAGGACAATCCCTCCCTGGCCACACCGTCCCTGCTGTCCCCAGGACAGGACAATCCCTCCCTGGCCACACTGTCCCTGGTGTCCCCAGGAGAGGACAATCCCTCCATGGCCACACTGTCCCTGCTGTCCCCAGGACAGGACAATCCCTCCCTGCCCACAATGTCCCTGGTGGTCCCAGGGAACAGCTGACTGGGCTCCAAGCGGCCCCGGACCAGCACCCCCAGCCCCTCCCAGCAGCTCTCCAGCCTCCCCTTTCCAGCCCACCCAGCCAGCCAGGGGTGCCCATCCCAGGGCAGAATCCAGCCCTTCCCTGGTTAAACTTCACCAGTTTGGGGATTGTCCCTCGCTGCGCAGTCCGGGTCCCCCTGCAGGGACTGACTGCTGCTCGCAGTTCAGTGTCACCAGCACAGCCAGTGCTGCTTCCAGCCCTGAGCCCAGGGGATGTTGAGGAGCCCAGCATGGAGCCCTGCAGAAGCCAGCAGTGCCCTGTCCCCAGCCCGGTGTCACCCCTGTCACCCACCATGCCCGACCCACGAGTTGTCCAGCTGGGAATCCCCAAAGGCTGCAGCAGCAGCAGCTCTCACCTGTTCTCTGGATGATCTCCCAGACGCCCCAGGGCGTGGCAGGCAGCATGGAGTCCTGGTCCAGGCACATCCTGCCCACGTTGAGCACGTGGAACCCGTCCACGTCCTTGTGCGGGCTCACGGCGTTGCAGACCCTGCGCTCGTCGATGTGCTCTGCAGAGGGCAGGCAGCTCTCAGGGAGCAGCCACCGCAGGGCTGTGCTCTGCAGCGCTGCTCCTCAGCTCAACGGTGACCCCGAGTGCCAGGTGCAGCTCTGAGCCCAAACTGGAGCTCGGAGCCCGAGCCTTGAGCTGGAGCTCTGACCCCAAACTGGAGCTCGGAGCCTGAGCCCTGAGCTGGAGCTGTGACCCCAAACTGGAGCTCTGACCCCGAGCCCTGAGCTGGAGCTGTGACCCCAAACTGGAGCTCTGACCCCGAGCCCTGAGCTGGAGCTGTGACCCCAAACTGGAGCTCTGAGCCCGAGCCCTGAGCTGGAGCTGTGACCCCAAACTGGAGCTGTGACCCCGAGCCCTGAGCTGGAGCTGTGACCCCAAACTGGAGCTCTGAGCCCGAGCCCTGAGCTGGAGCTGTGACCCCAAACTGGAGCTCTGACCCCGAGCCCTGAGCTGGAGCTGTGACCCCAAACTGGAGCTCTGACCCCGAGCCCTGAGCTGGAGCTGTGACCCCAAACTGGAGCTCTGAGCCCGAGCCCTGAGCTGGAGCTGTGACCCCAAACTGGAGCTCTGACCCCGAGCCCTGAGCTGGAGCTGTGACCCCAAACTGGAGCTCTGACCCCGAGCCCTGAGCTGGAGCTGTGACCCCAAACTGGAGCTCTGAGCCCGAGCCCTGAGCTGGAGCTGTGACCCCAAACTGGAGCTCTGACCCCAAGCCTTGAGCTGGAATTGTGACCCCGAGCCCAACCTGATCCCAAGTCCTGAGCTGGAATTGGGACACTGAGCTGGAGATCTGACTCCAGGTCCTGAACTGGGATTGCAACCCTGAGCTGGAATTATGATCCCAAGTCCTGAGCTCTGACCCTGAGCCTTAAGCTGGAATTGTGACCCCAAGCTGCAGCTCTGACCTTGAACCCTGACCTGGAATTTCAACCCTGAGCCCCAAGCAGGAATAGTGACCCCAAACTGGAGCTCTGACCCCGAGCCCTGAGCTGCAACTCTGACCCTGGAGCCCCTTCAGAGTTTGGGGCCCGCAGCTCCCCAGCACTCCCAGCTCCAGGCTGCCAGCCCAGGGCACTGGAAGCACTCTGCAATCCCAGCCCTGCTGACACCGAGGGTATTTTCAGGCAGCCCCAAGGCCACACCCAGCTCGGGAAGCTGAAACTCCCCCACAGGAATAGATTCTGCGACCAGAGACCGAAGCCCTGCAGGCAGCTGGTGCCGAGAGGGAGGATCAGGGCAGGATCCCCCCCTGTGCTGCCCCATCCTGCAACCCTTGGGAGCCTCCTTGGAACGCGGGGGGAGAACTGAGCTGCTCACCAGGCAGGGGAAGCTGCACCAGCAGCCCGTCCACGGCTGCGTCGTTGTTGAGTTTGCTGATCAGCTCCAGCAGCTCCTCCTCGGTGATGGAGGCCGGCCTGAGGATGGTCTCGCTGCTGATCCCTGGAATTGCCAAACCCACGGCGTCAGCGAGGCTCAAAACAGCGATTTTCCCGGATTCTCCCCGGATTTGGTGGATTGGAACTGCCCCGTTTCATTGCCTGGCTAAATCTGGGAGGTGCACACTGAGGATGGAAGGGTTTGTGCAGTCCCAGGCTGGAGTGACCTGCACAAGCCTCGGGATTTGTTGAGGAGGATGATTACCTGGGGCTGGAGACCTGGGAAAGGGCATTTGGGACCCACCCAGAGCAGGGAGAAACCCAAGCAAAGGCTGCTTGAAAATAAACCCCCATGGCCTGAGAGGCCTCTGGACACAGTAAAAAAAGGGATGTTTGCCTAAAAATCCCAGCTCCAAAAGCAGCTTCAGCTGTTTAGGACCCAGGTGAAACAACACCATTTACAGCCCCTGATCCCAGGCAGGACCTCGGATTGCAGGATGAGAAGTTGTCAGAGGGCAGCAAGGCTGCTGAGCAGGGGCTGTGTCCCAGGCAGAACGGAAAAGGAGGCCAAAAATCCTCTCCTGTGCTTCTCATGGCTCTGGGAAAGCTGAAAAGGCCCAACCACAGAGCTTGAGTTGCCCTGAAGGATCCAACAGGCCACATTTAATCGCAGCCCAGTACAACTGGGCAGCCACGGGAACCCAAATTCCGGGTGAAGGCGAAAAGCCAACAGGTGGGTGCGTCCCAAAAAAAGCTCCCAGCATCGAGGACTCCCAACCAGACAGTGCTTCCCGGGAAGGAAACCTCACACTCACCCACGTCCGCCGCTGCTTTGGTTTTGTTGAGGACGTAGGAGTGGCTGGCCGGGTTCTCCCCCACCAGCACCACGCTCAGGTGAGGCCTCCTGTTCCCTGCAGCCACCCACTGCTGCACCTCGTGCCGCGCTTCCTGCCGGATCTGCCGCGCCAGCTTCCTCCCCGAGATCACCACGGCGTCCCCCCTGCAGCAGCGGGGAAAGTGGCACCACAGCCCCGGGGCCGGCAGCTGCCAGCCCCGGGCAGGGCGACCAGGAAAACCAGGGGGAAAAGGCTCCGTCCCTTGTGCCAGGGGGAAAAGGCTCCGTCCCTTGTGCTTTGTCGGGGCCTTTGGGGCTTTTGTGCTCTGTCACATTCACATCAGCTCGGTTACATCAAAGCCGGGAACAGATAAGGCAGAATCAGAACATCCCGAGCTGGAGGCGCTCACTAGGATCATTGATCCTGGCACTACACCCCAAAATCCCGCTCTGTGCCTCCCTGGGAGAGTTGTCCAAACATTCCCTGAGCTCTGGCAGCCTCGGGGCTGACTCCATTCCCTGGGGACTGCTCCAAAACTCACCGGGATCTCCCCCCGAGACCGGGCTGCCCTGGGCTCGCAGGAGAGGGAGAAGCACCAGAGGCTCTCGGGGGCAAAGAGTGAGCTCAGAACAGTCTGAAGCAGGGTGGGATGCTCGGGGCTCTCTGACCCCGTCACAGCAGGGAATACTCTGGGGTCTCTGTCCCCCTCACGCCAATAATCAAGTAGAGGGGTGGTCTCCTTCCTTCTCCCCCAGGGGGTTCCTCTCCCTCTCATACCAGTGCCTGGGGGCTCTGTGTCTCTTTCATTCTGGGCGATGATCGGGGGGCTCTCCCTGCCTCTCATCCCAGGGGAGCCCCGCTGTGGGGCGGTCTCTGTCCTTCTCCTTCTAGGGGATGATCGGGGGGTCTCCGTCCCCCCCGGCCCCGGGGCAGCCCCACACTCCCACGCAAGGCGGCCACGAGATTTCATCAGCCTGCAGCGCCCGGCGCGGCCGCTGGGGGCCCGCCCGCTCACCCCGGACCCGCAGGGGCCAAATGGGCCGCGACGCCGGCCCGGGGGGCGCCCGAACCGGGCCGGGCCTCCCCCTGCACACCCCGCAGCGGGCCGGCGCCGGGCGGAGCGGGGCGGGCGCCTCTCCCACCTCCCTCCCAACCATCCCCACACCCCCCCCCCGGTGTCCCGGGCCGTACCGGGCGGCGCTGAGGTGCAAGCGGCGGGCGCGGGGCTCCAGCGCGGCGCGGCTGAGGGCGCGGAGGGGCCGGATGGCGGCAGCCATGGCCGGGCTCGCCCCACGAGCGGCGGGAGCAGCACTGAGGGAAGCGCCGCTCGCCGCCGTTATATAGCGCCGGTAAGCCCCGCCCCCCGCGGCAGCCAATGGGGCTCCGCGCCTACAGGGGTCCGCCGGGGCTTTACCTGCGCGGCGCCTTCCCCGCGGCCTCCGCTTGAGCGTCTGGCCCAGCCGTGATCGCGGGCCCTGAGGCTCCTTTACCAGCTGCCAATCGCGAACACCCAGCTGTAAACAGGGTTCTTCCCTATGGGAGGGACTTGCCCTCTAAATCTCCTCTCGCCTTAGTCTGCATCTCGGTAACTTCTGAGCAGTCATGCTCTAAGTCTGTTAGTGGTTCTCCTATGAGGAACTGAGCCGGATTTAAACGTTGCGAAGTGACTAATTCAAGGCCCTCAGCACTTATTAGGATCACTCGGTATTTCAGTATTCTGGAATCGGTTAGCCACTGCGGGGCCTTTTGACTTAATCGTGTCTTTACATGGTGTGGGGCATGAACCGGGATCTTTCCTCTCGAGGTAGGTTTCTGTGTGTCTTCTATTAGGGTGGCTGTCGCTGCCATCACCTGTACACAGGCTGGCCACCCTCTGGCTACTGGGTCTAGTAACTTGGAGAGGTATGCAACCGGCTTCCTGCATCCTCCCCACTCCTCCGTAAGGACTCCATAACCTATCCCCTCTTCCACCTTCACAAATAAAACCTTTTCGAAGGTCTGGTAGGCTTAGCACGGGGGCAGAGGATAATTTAGTTTTTAAAGCTTGCAGTTGTTGTTCGTCATTTGGGGTCCAGGTTATAGGTTATAGGTGGGGTCCCAGCTCTGCAGGTGGGGTCTCACCTGAGCGGGGCAGAATCCCCACGCTGGGGGTCAGCGCAGGGCCCCTTTGGGCTCATGTCCAGCCTCTCCCCCACGCATTGCGAGAGCTGCGCAGGGGACATCAATTACACCCAATAAACAAATCTCAACATGTTTCTTTTATTTTTTAACTTGGCCGCGGTCGCTCTCAGGTTACAATGTTTTATAAGCGCAGTTCTTTCGCAAGGCGAGGGCTGGCAGAGCCGTGCGAGTGCAAAAAGAAAGGGATGAAAACCTGCAGAAATCAGCCGTGGGAAAAGGGCTCCAGGAACTTTGTGATGCGTTCACATCACAATTTCAGCCTTCGGCATTGCTTACAGGTGCATCTAGAGGGGCTAAAATCCGGTGGGGAGGGGTCTCTGGGCGTCCAAGCCCCATTCCAGGCGTGCCCAGGCGGCTCTCCCGGCATTCCTGTCAGGATAGCGGCTCTGGAGCAGGGCAATCCCCCACTGGCTGGAGAATCCACTGAGGAGAGGAGCTTGGGAAGGGGGTTCAGAGCCCTGGCGGCGGGGAGCCCCCGAATCCCGGCGGGGACGGAATTTGGGACCGCGGATCCCGGTGGCAGCGGGAAGGGGGCCGGGGCCGTGCCAGGGAGGCGCTGGGACGGCGCCGGCCCGGCTGAGGGGCGCCCCTGCCTTCCCCGCTGGATTCCTGCTGGAAGGCCTCGCCGGCAGCGCCCGCGGAGAGTTCCCAGAGCCTCCTCCCGTTCCCGTCCTCACCGGGAACGTCCGCCTCGCGCCGGGACGCCAGCGGGAGATCTCCGCTCTCCTGGCCCGGGGGAATGCTCGGGACGGTGTCCGTCCTTCCTCCGGCCCCGGCCCGTCGCGCCGCTGAGGGGCACGGGCGGCCCCGGGGCTCCGGCGCGGCGCGGGCACGGCGCGCTGACAGGGAGGGGGAGAGGGAGCGGGAAGGGCTGAGGGAGCGGGCTGAGGGAGGCGAAGGTGGGCGGAGTGAGCGAGCCGAGCCGAGCCGAGCCGAGCCGGGCCGGGCCGGGCTGCGCTGAGGGAGCGGCGGCAGCTTCTGGCGGGACCCGCCCGCGCCGCCAACTCTCGCGAGAGCTCCAGCAACGGCGCGGCAATCGGGCCCGGGGGCGTGGCCCCGCCGTGAGCCCTCCGGCCGTGGCCACGCCTCCGCGGGGGCGGGGCGAGCAATGAGCCCGGGCAAGGCGAAGGTGGGACCGGGACCCCAAAAACGGGACCGGGACCCAAAAACGGGACCGGGACCCCGAAAACGGGACCGGGACCCCAAAAACGGGACCGGGACCCAAAAACGGGACCGGGACCCCGAAAACGGGACCGGGACCCCGAAAACGGGACCGGGACCCAAAAACGGGACCGGGACCCCGAAAACGGGACCGGGACCCCAAAAACGGGACCGGGACCCCGAAAACGGGACCGGGACCCCAAAAACGGGACCGGGACCCCGAAAACGGGACCGGGACCCCAAAAACGGGACCGGGACCCAAAAACGGGACCGGGACCCCGAAAACGGGACCGGGACCCCAAAAACGGGACCGGGACCCCGAAAACGGGACCGGGACCCCAAAAACGGGACCGGGACCCCGAAAACGGGACCGGGACCCAAAAACGGGACCGGGACCCAAAAACGGGACCGGGACCCCGAAAACGGGACCGGGACCCAAAAACGGGACCGGGACCCCAAAAACGGGACCGGGACCCAAAAACGGGACCGGGACCCCAAAAACGGGACCGGGACCCCGAAAACGGGACCGGGACCCCGAAAACGGGACCGGGACCCAAAAACGGGACCGGGACCCCGAAAACGGGACCGGGACCCAAAAAACGGGACCGGGACACCGAAAACGGGACCGGGACCCCGAAAACGGGACCGGGACCCAAAAACGGGACCGGGACCCCAAAAACGGGACCGGGACCCAAAAACGGGACCGGGACCCAAAAACGGGACAGGGACCCCGAAAACGGGACCGGGACCCAAAAACGGGACCGGGACCCCAAAAACGGGACCGGGACCCCGAAAACGGGACCGGGACCCAAAAACGGGACCGGGACCCCGAAAACGGGACCGGGAGCCCGAAAACGGGACAGGGACCCCGAAAACGGGGCCGGGACCCCAAAAACGGGACCGGGACCCCGAAAACAGGCCAGGGACCCCGAAAACAGGACCGGGACCCCGAAAACGGGGCCGGGACCCCAAAAACGGGACCGAGACCCAAAAACGGGCCAGGGACCCCGAAATCGGGACCGGAACCCCAAAAACGGGGCCGGGACCCCGAAAACGGGACCGGGACCCCGAAAACGGGACTGAGACCCCGAAAAAGGGACCGGGACCCCAAAAACGGGGCCGGGACCCAAAAACGGGACCGGGACCCAAAAACGGGACCGGGACCCCGAAAACGGGACCGGGACCGAAAAACGGGACCGGGACCCCGAAAACGGGACCGGGACCCCGAAAACGGGACAGGGACACCGAAAACCGGACTGGGACACCAAAACGGGGCCGGGAGCCCGAAAATGGGGCCGGAACCCCGAAAACGGGACCGAGAACCCGAAAACGGGACCGGGACCCCAAAAACGGGACCGAGACCCCAAAAACGGGACCGAGACCCCGAAAACGGGACCGGGACCCCAAAAACGGGGCCGGGACCCCGAAAACGGGACTGAGACCCCGAAAACGGGACCGGGACCCCGAAAACGGGCCAGGGACCCCGAAAACCGGACTGGGACCCCAAAACGGGTCCTCCGGAATGCGGCTGGAACCGGCAGCATCGGCCGGGCACCCGCCGGTGGAGCATCCCCCCGGGCCGCTGCCGACGGGCACCGAGCGAGCATCCCCCGGGCCGGGGAGGACGCAGTTCCCCCTCCGGCGTCCCCCGGCGCTGCCCTCGGAGCCGGGCAGTGCCCGCTCCGTGCCGCAGCCCCGGGACCGCCTGTGCCCCTCAGTGCCGCTGCCGGCCCGGCCGGGGCAAGGACGGACACCCTCCGCAGCGACCGACACCAGCCCGGCTCAACGAAGACAAAGTAAAATTGGCAAAAAACACATCCAGTGCCGCGACTGATCTTTGCTTGCCCAGCGAGTCACAAATCACAAAGCCCCCGCCCTCGCCAGGTGCTGTCAGGCCATGGAATTCTGTGGAATTCATGGAATCAGTCGCCATCCTGGTGTCGGAGGCGCTCGCTGCCCCAGCCAAGCGAGCGGATTTCTGCCCGCCTGCCGCCTTTGGACACGGCTGGACGGGGCCTGGAGCGCCGCGGGACAGTGGAGGTGTCCCTGCCATGGCAGGGGGGGCACTGGATGGGATTTACGGTCCCTTCCCACCCAAACCGCTCCAGGATTCTCATCCTGGGGAGCCCCGGAACACCAGGACACGGCCCCCAACTCCAAGGAATCCGTCTGGGCAGGGAATGGCCCGAGTGACAAGGAGCACGGTGGCCATGTCACGCACAGCCCCCAGCATTTATTCCGAACACCGGGTACAGCTCCCGGGAGAGGCCCACGCCATCGGATCCTGCGGATCAGGCCAGGAAAAGAGGCAGAACACCGGGAAAACTCCGCTTGGGTGCCACAACCCCTCCCTGGGCACTTGGAAACAGCTCCCACCACCCCGGTGCCGGCGTGGAAAACCTCCCCCAGTCCTCCCCCGGCCCAGGGGCCACCGAGCCCCCCCCCCAAGGCTCCGTCCTGGGTGGGAATACCCCGGAAAGCCGTAGGGCAGGACCCGGCTCTCCTGGATCCCGGCGAGGAGGGCGCCGCCATCTCAAAGCCCGAGTCCCCAGGGCACCCCTGATCCAACCTCCCCGTCTGCTGAGCCCTCCGGGGACCGGCGAGCCCGCCAGGAGCGGCCGGGGCGATCCCGGTGCCCAGCAGTCCCTGAGGTAGGAACGCCGCCGGCTCCCCGGCGGGCAGCGAGAGGCTCGGCAACGGCTCCCGGGCCGCGGCGAGCGCCGAGGGGGCAGCGCTGGCCGGAGCCAGGACACGGCATGCAGGGGCAGCCACATGCTGGGCCACGGGCACTGGGAACCCCCAGAGCGAGGAGGGGGCAGCAGCCGGGCGGCTCGCGCAGCTCATCCAGCCGGGAAAACTCGTCTCACCGGGAGAACCATCGGCACCCGGCTCCTCCCGGCCCAGGGAACGGCAGGAGGCTCTGGGAACTCTCCGCGGGCGCTGCCGGCGAGGCCTTCCAGCAGGAATCCAGCGGGGAAGGCAGGGGCGCCCCTCAGCCGGGCCGGCGCCGTCCCAGCGCCTCCCTGGCACGGCCCCGGCCCCCTTCCCGCTGCCACCGGGATCCGCGGTCCCAAATTCCGTCCCCGCCGGGATTCGGGGGCTCCCCGCCGCCAGGGCCGCTCCCTCCCGCCCCGGCACGGGGGGCGGTCGGGACGTGGCCGGCAAAGGCCCGGCGCGAGCCGTGCCGGGAATTGCCCAGTCAGTAGAAATGTTTGCGGCTCTGCTCCTGCCACTTGTTGTAGACGATGATGCCGATGACGATGGCGAAGACGATGGCCACCAGCGAGAAGAAGACGATGAGGAAGAGGGCGAGGCCGCTCATGGGCTCCAGCGGCGCCTCCACTGCGGGGCAGAGCCGGGGAAACCACCCTGAGCCCCCGGAGCCCCGCGGGGTTCCCGGCCCCAGGAGGATGGGGCATCGCACACAGCCGGAACCGGGCTTGGCGCCTCGTGGTGGGAGTGTGGGACGGGAATTTGGGATTCCGGGATGGGAGTGTGGGACGGGAATTTGGGATTGTGGGATGGGACTGTGGGACGGGAATTTGGGATTGTGCGATGGGAGTGTGGGATGGGAATTTGGGATTCCGGGATGGGAGTGTGGGACGGGAATTTGGGATTGTGGGATGGGAGTGTGGGAGGGGAATTTGGGATTGTGGGATGGGAGTGTGGGAGGGGAATTTGGGATTGTGCGATGGGAGTGTGGGATGGGAATTTGGGATTCCGGGATGGGAGTGTGGGACGGGAATTTGGGATTGTGGGATGGGAGTGTGGGAGGGGAATTTGGGATTGTGGGATGGGAGTGTGGGAGGGGAATTTGGGATTCCGGGATGGGAGTGTGGGACGGGAATTTGGGATTGTGGGATGGGAGTGTGGGATGGGAATTTGGGATTCCGGGATGGGAGTGTGGGAGGGGAATTTGGGATTCCGGGATGGGAGTGTGGGAGGGGAATTTGGGATTGTGGGATGGAAGTGTGGGACGGGAATTTGGGATTCCGGGATGGGAGTGTGGGACGGGAATTTGGGATTGTGGGATGGGAGTGTGGGACGGGAATTTGGGATTCCGGGATGGGAGTGTGGGAGGGGAATTTGGGATTGTGGGATGGGAGTGTGGGAGGGGAATTTGGGATTCCGGGATGGGAGTGTGGGACGGGAATTTGGGATTGTGGGATGGGAGTGTGGGAGGGGAATTTGGGATTCCGGGATGGGAGTGTGGGACGGGAATTTGGGATTGTGGGATGGGAGTGTGGGACGGGAATTTGGGATTGTGCGGTGGGAGTGTGGGACGGGAATTTGGGATTCCGGGATGGGAGTGTGGGAGGGGAATTTGGGATTCCGGGATGGGAGTGTGGGACGGGAATTTGGGATTGTGGGATGGGAGTGTGGGAGGGGAATTTGGGATTCCGGGATGGGAGTGTGGGACGGGAATTTGGGATTGTGGGATGGGAGTGTGGGACGGGAATTTGGGATTCCGGGATGGGAGTGTGGGACGGGAATTTGGGATTGTGCGATGGGAGTGTGGGATGGGAATTTGGGATTCCGGGATGGGAGTGTGGGAGGGGAATTTGGGATTCCGGGATGGGAGTGTGGGAGGAGAATTTGGGATTCCGGGATGGGAGTGTGGGACGGGAATTTGGGATAGTGGGATGGGAATGTGGGATTCTAGGATGGGAGTGCGGGATTCTGGGATGGGATTTTGGGATGGCGGTGTGGGACTCTGGGATGGCAGCGTGGGATTCTGGGATGGGACTTCGGGATTTGGGGACGGCACATGATCCATCCCCCTCCCACGTCCCAATCCCAGCCCTCCTCACGGCGCGGATCTTCATGCGACCCCAGAACCGGGGTTGGTTATTCCCGCACAGCTCCGAAGCCCTGCGGCTCCCACCCTCCCCGTCTCCCACTCACTGCCTGGCAGTTTCAGGTTGTCCACCACGGGCAGGAACACTTCCCTATCCCTCTTCTCCTCCTCGGGCGTCCGCTCCACCGTCAGCTGGTACAGCTTCAGCGAGATGATGTCGTGGTTGTCTGGAAAAGGCACCAACAATGCCTCCTGGGGGTTGGAATTCCGTGGCATCTCATCCCTGGAAAGGTTCCTAAGAGGCTCCACGGCCGGCAGGGATCTTTAAAGCTGCCTCAGAAACTCAAACCCAGCCCAAAGGTGGGAGATTTTTGGAGTTCAAACTGCTGGGGCAGGCAAAGGAGCCAGCGGCCTCACGCAGCTCTGGGATCTGGGAAAAGGAGCTCTTGCTGGAGGCCAGGAATGAGGTTTTGTGGGAGCAGGACTCGAACGGGGCTGAAAACCTCTGCAAGAGGCACAAGCACAGCCCTGAGAGGGGGAAAATGGAAAAGTTTGTGCTGTGTGAAATCATTCCCTGCGGTGAGAACGCTGCTCCCTCCCCAGATAACAGCCAGGGGATTCTCTGGGGCTGGAAATCCAAAGGGAAACACCCGGGGAGAAGGTGGCTCTCGGGACACGGGTGACAATGGCAGCAGCTCCTGCTTCTGGGGTGTGCCAGACCTGGGGCTGGGCCAGGTTTAATTCCAGCCTCATCACGGTGTTATTCCATGCCAATCCCAGTTTATTCCCTGCCCATCCTGGTTTAAGCCTATGCCCATCCCAAGGTTTAATTCCAGGCTCATCCTGGTTTTATGGATTTATTTATTGCAGGGAATCCCATCTGGAGCCCCCAAACTCCACCTGGAGCCCCCAAATCCACTTGGGAATCCCCCCTGGAGCCCCCAAACCCCACCTGGAGCCTCCAAATCCACTCAGGAATCCCACCTGGAGCCCCCAAACCCCACCTGGAGCCCCCAAACCCCACCTGGAGCCTCCAAATCCACTTGGGAATCCCCCCTGGAGCCCCCAAACCCCACCTGGAGCCTCCAAATCCACTTGGGAATCCCCCTGGAGCCCCCAGTCCCCCCCGGGGCCGTACCTGAGAGGTCCCCAGTGACAGAGGAGGTCCCAAAGTAGTAGCCCCGGGGCAGGCGCACGCCCGGCACGTCGATGCAGTCCCGCCACTCGTGCTTGCCGTCGATGTCGATCAGCACCTGCCCAGGCAGCACGTTAAAAGATCCAAATTATTGCTATAAATGCACATCCTAAAGCCGCCTTTATTATTTATATTTAATTTGTCGTTTATATTAAATTATATATATCATTTATATTAAAATGAATGCTCGAACGTCGACGCAGTCCCTCCACTCGCGCTCGCCGTCGACGTCCATCAGCACCTGCCCAGGCAGCTCGTGAAAAAATTCAAATGAGCACGATTATAAATGCAAAATCTGGCTTTTCTCAGATATTAAAAGGAATGCTCTGTTGTCTCGGTTGGGGAAGACAGGAAAACCAGACAGGAAACGCTGGAGTTGCCCTGGGAATGGAGAATGAAAACCCCTCTCCCTCCAAATTATCATAATTTTGCAATTAGAGGCTTTCAGGCAAAGGTTTTGGGAATAGGAAGAACCGTTCTTTACTAGGGGAAAGAACTTTGTATTTTTAATTTTTAAAAAATCTTTTAATTTTAATTATTTTAATTTTTAAAAAATTTATAAAATATTACTAGGAGTATTAAAAAGAGACGAATGTAGTAAAGCAAACAAATAAAAATCCTAGAAACACTGACAGAGTCAGAACAGGACCTGACACCTGTTGGTCAGGGTGTTGGTGTCAGGCCAATTCAATCCTCCTGCGGTGACAGATGTGGTTCTGTAGGAGCAGAGATGATCCTGGAGACGGGTCCAGGGCTGGTGGACCTTCTGTTAATGGGCAGCTGTCAAAACCAGCTGGGGCCGAGCTCTTTATCCCTTCCAGGACCTGTCCCTCATCCTTCTGGGGGTTTCTTCTGTTCAAACCAGCTGGGGCCGAGCTCTTTATCCCTTCCAGGACCTGTCCCTCATCACTCTGGGGAGATATCTGCTGTTAAACCAGCTGGGGCCGAGTTCTTTATCCCTTCCAGGACCCATCCTCCCCCCCGGGGATATCTGCTGTTCATGGGCCATCAAGGCTCACTGCAGGGCTGATACAATCCCATCATCCCACGGGGAGATGCTCCGCCCAGGGGGAGGAGCCAATCCCATCATCCCACGGGGAGATGCTCCACCCAGGGGGAGGAGCCAATCCCATCATCCCACGGGGAGATGCTCCGCCCAGGGGGAGGAGCCAATCCCATCATCCCACGGGGAGATGCTCCACCCAGGGGGAGGAGCCAATCCCATCATCCCACGGGGAGATGCTCCACCCAGGGGAGGAGCCAATCCCATCCCACGGGGAGAGGCTCCGCCCAGGGGGAGGAGCCAATCCCATCCCACGGGGAGAGGCTCCGCCCAGGGGGAGGAGCGCAGCGTTCCCGCCTGGCTCAGCCCTGGGATGCAGGATGGCAGCACAGCCTGTGCGCACGGGTTCCCAGAGGGAGCCCGGCCCCCTCCCAGCCCCCCGGGGCCCTTCCCCGGGATCACCTCCGCTCCGGCAGCACCACAGCTGCCGCGGCTCTGGCTGCACTGCTCCCAAATTAGCGTCAGCTCCTGCTCTGACTCCGGCAGTGCGTCCAGGAGTTTTGTTTGTTTGTTTCCTTTACTACACTGGTGTTTTTCCAACATTCCTAGTAAAGAAGTGTTGTTCCTGTTCCCAAAATCTTTGCCCGAAGGGCCTTAATTGCAAAGTTATAATAATTAGGAGGGAGAGGGGTTCACATTCTTCATTCCAGCTTTTCCCAGCCTTTTCCAAACCAAGACAGCAGTGGAACGTGAACAATAAATGGCTTCTGCTGAAATCACACTGGGTCTGTGCTTCAGAAACCCTGAGCTGGACCTGAGGGATCTCATCTGGATCTGGGGA
This sequence comes from Chamaea fasciata, assembly GCF_029207755.1. Classification (NCBI taxonomy): domain Eukaryota; kingdom Metazoa; phylum Chordata; class Aves; order Passeriformes; family Sylviidae; genus Chamaea; species Chamaea fasciata. The sequence continues at coordinate 289,696 of NW_027094115.1, read as the reverse complement.
ATCTGATCAGATCTGTGTTCCACAGCCCTGCCGTGGGTCTGGGGGCTCTGCTCTGTGTTCCGCAGCCCTGCCGTGGGTCTGGGGGCTCTGCTCTGTGTTCCACAGCCCTGCCGTGGGTCTGGGGGCTCTGCTCTGTGTTCCACAGCCCTGCCGTGGGTCTGGGGGCTCTGCTCTGTGTCCCGCAGCCCTGCCGTGGGTCTGGGGGCTCTGCTCTGTGTTCCACAGCCCTGCCGTGGGTCTGGGGGCTCTGCTCTGTGCCCATCAGCCCTGCCGTGGGTCTGGGGGCTCTGCTCTGTGTTCTGCAGCCCTGCCGTGGGTCTGGGGGCTCTGCTCTGTGCCCATCAGCCCTGCCGTGGGTCTGGGGGCTCTGCTCTGTGCCCATCAGCCCTGCCGTGGGTCTGGGGGCTCTGCTCTGTGTCCAGCAGCCCTGCCGTGGGTCTGGGGGCTCTGCTCTGTGTCCATCAGCCCTGCCGTGGGTCTGGGGGCTCTGCTCTGTGTCCATCAGCCCTGCCGTGGGTCTGGGGGCTCTGCTCTGTGTCCCGCAGCCCTGCCGTGGGTCTGGGGGCTCTGCTCTGTGTCCATCAGCCCTGCCGTGGGTCTGGGGGCTCTGCTCTGTGTTCCGCAGCCCTGCCGTGGGTCTGGGGGCTCTGCTCTGTGTCCATCAGCCCTGCCGTGGGTCTGGGGGCTCTGCTCTGTGTCCAGCAGCCCTGCCGTGGGTCTGGGGGCTCTGCTCTGTGTCCATCAGCCCTGCCGTGGGTCTGGGGGCTCTGCTCTGTGTCCATCAGCCCTGCCGTGGGTCTGGGGGCTCTGCTCTGTGTCCATCAGCCCTGCCGTGGGTCTGGGGGCTCTGCTCTGTGTCCATCAGTCCTGCCGTGGGTCTGGGGGCTCTGCTCTGTGTCCCGCAGCCCTGCCGTGGGTCTGGGGGCTCTGCTCTGTGTCCAGCAGCCCTGCCGTGGGTCTGGGGGCTCTGCTCTGTGTCCAGCAGCCCTGCCGTGGGTCTGGGGGCTCTGCTCTGTGTCCAGCAGCCCTGCCGTGGGTCTGGGGGCTCTGCTCTGTGTCCTTTAGCCCCGCCGCGGGTGTGGGACGGGCACGCACCGTCAGCCTCCTCTTGACGTAGCGGATGACCAGGAAGGTGTCGTGGTTGAGGTTGCGCACCATGGCCGTGCAGCCGCCCAGCTCCGTGGGGCGCCCGTCGCGGTCGTGGTCGTAGGTCAGCGAGCCGTTGTTCACCATGGCCGAGATGTAGGGGAACACGCGCTGCCGGGGGGGAAAGGCGCGGATCAGGAGCCGCGAGGAGGCTCGGGGTCACCGAGAGCCGCGGGAGCCCCCAGGTCTTGAACCGCACAGGGATCGGCTTAAAACAGCCCCGGAATGATCCTGAAATCCTTCATCCCACAGGGATCTGCTCAGAGCAAGCCTGGAATGATCCTGAAATCCTTCATCCCACAGGGATCTGCTCAGAGCAATCCTGGAATGATCCTGAAATCCTTCATCCCACAGGGATCTGCTCAGAGCAAGCCTGGAATGATCCTGAAATCCTTCATCCCACAGGGATCTGCTCAAAACTGCCCTGGAATGATCCTGAAATCCTTCATTCCACAGGGATCTGCTCAAAACTGCCCTGGAATGATCCTGAAATCCTTCATCCCACAGGGATCTGCTCAAAACTGCCCTGGAATGATCCTGAAATCCTTCATCCCACAGGGATCTGCTCAAAACAGCCCTGGAATGATCCTGAAATCCTTCATCCCACAGGGATCTGCTCAAAACAAGCCAGGAATGATCCTGAAATCCTTCATCCCACAGGAATCTGCTCAGAGCAATCCTGGAATGACCCCACAGTCCCTGAACCCCAAAATCCGCTCAGCAAACACCGGGATGACCCCGCTCCATCCCTGTGGATCCCAAACCCCAAAATCTGCTCAGCAAACACCGGGATGACCCCGCTCCATCCCTGTGGATCCCAAACCCCAAAATCCACTCAGCAAACACCGGGATGACCCCGCTCCATCCCCGTGGATCCCAAACCCCAAAATCCGCTCAGCAAACACCGGGATGACCCCGCTCCATCCCCGTGTATCCCAAACCCCAAAATCCGCTCAGCAAACACCGGGATGACCCCGCTCCATCCCTGGGGATCCCAAACCCCAAAATCCGCTCAGCAAACACCAGGATGACCCCGCTCCATCCCTGTGGATCCCAAACCCCAAAATCCGCTCAGCAAACACCAGGATGACCCCGCTCCATCCCTGTGGATCCCAAACCCCAAAATCCACTCAGCAAACACCAGGATGACCCTGCTCCATCCCCGTGGATCCCAAACCCCAAAATCCGCTCAGCAAACACCGGGATGACCCCGCTCCATCCCCGTGGATCCCAAACCCCAAAATCCGCTCAGCAAACACCAGGATGACCCTGCTCCATCCCCGTGGATCCCAAACCCCAAAATCCACTCAGCAAACACCAGGATGACCCCGCTCCATCCCTGGGGATCCCAAACCCCAAAATCCGCTCAGCAAACACCGGGATGACCCCGCTCCATCCCTGGGGATCCCAAACCCCAAAATCCGCTCAGCAAACACCGGGATGACCCCGCTCCATCCCTGTGGATCCCAAACCCCAAAATCCACTCAGCAAACACCAGGATGACCCTGCTCCATCCCTGTGGATCCCAAACCCCAAAATCCGCTCAGCAAACACCAGGATGACCCTGCTCCATCCCCGTGGATCCCAAACCCCAAAATCCGCTCAGCAAACACCGGGATGACCCCGCTCCATCCCCGTGGATCCCAAACCCCAAAATCCGCTCAGCAGACCCCGGCACGACCCTGCTCCAGCCCCGAGGCTCAGCTCCCGGCGCTCGGGCGCGGAGCCCCCGTTCCATGCAGCCCGTCCCGGATCGCCCAGGCATTCCAGGATCCGGGAATGGGGAATTGCCGAGGAAGAGGAGGGACGGCAGGAGGCAGTACCTGGTTTCCCGGGCTGTACCTCCTCTTCTGAGCCTGCCCTCCGCGGTTAGCACAAGGCAAGAGAGACAGAGCACACAGCAACACGGTCACACAGCCCCGGGCCCAAATCCCGGGAATTTCCCCCTGGAGAGCTGGGTCAGAGCCCCCAGAGCCCCAAATCCTGGGAATTTCCCCCTGGAGAGCTGGGTCAGAGCCCCCAGAGCCCCAAATCCCGGGAATTTCCCCCTGGAGAGCTGGGAACTTCCCCCTGGAGAACTGGGTCAGAGCCCCCAGAGCCCCAAATCCTGGGAATTTCCCCCTGGAGAGCTGGGTCAGAGCCCCCAGGGCCCCAAATCCTGGGAATTTCCCCCTGGAGAGCTGGGTCAGAGCCCCCAGAGCCCCAAATCCCGGGAATTTCCCCCTGGAGAGCTGGGTCAGAGCCCCCAGAGCCCCAAATCCCGGGAATTTCCCCCTGGAGAGCTGGGTCAGAGCCCCCAGGGCCCCAAATCCTGGGAATTTCCCCCTGGAGAGCTGGGTCAGAGCCCCCAGAGCCCCAAATCCTGGGAATTTCCCCTGGAGAGCTGGGTCAGAGCCCCCAGAGCCCCAAATCCTGGGAATTTCCCCTGGAGAGCTGGGTCAGAGCCCCCAGAGCCCCAAATCCTGGGAATTTCCCCCTGGAGAGCTCAGGGGCAATGGGAACAAAAATCCCGGGATACAGCACGGGAGCAGCCGAGCTTCCCTTGGGAATCAAATCCTGCTTCTCCTCCTTTTTGGAGCTCTTTTTGTCCTTTTTTTTGAGCTTTTTTCCTCCTCTTTGGAGCTCTTTTTCTCCCTTTCGGAGATCTTGTCTTTTTTGGAGCTCTTTTTGATCCTTTGGAGCTCTTTATGACCTTTTTAGAGCCCTTTGTCTCCTTCTGGAGCTCTTTTTGCCCCTTTTACGGCTCTTTTTGTCCCTTTTAGGGCTCTTTTTGTCCCTTTTGGAGGTGGGAATGAGCAGCTGGGAACCCCCCCCAACAGTTTCTCCCAGAGCCTGACCCCCCTGCAGCTCCTACTCCCACATTCCATTAATTATTTCCTCTAATTAAGACCCGTTCTGAGCCCCCTTATCCCAGAAAAGCCTTGAAAAGGCTCCAGGTGTGCACAGAGGTCAGGAAATATCAAGATGGTGCGAGGAAACATTCGGGGAAACGTTTTTTTTAGGGGCAATTAGAATTAGGGAAAGGTTTTGGAGTGGTGAAGCTTCCAGCAATGGATTTCCCAGGGAAACTGAGGCTGCTCCAGCCCTGGCGGTGTCCGAGGTGGGACAGTGGAAAACGTCCCTGCACAAGCGGTGGCACCTGTCCCAAGGTCCCTCCAGCTGGATTTATCCAGGATGGCACCACTAAACCTCCCAAAAATCAGGAATGTGACGACTTTCAGACCTTTTCCACAGGAGTGACACCACTAAACCTCCCAAAAATCAGGAATGTGACAATTTTCAGACCTTTTCCAATGAATGGCACCACTAAACCTCCCAAAAACCAGGGATGTGACGACTTTCAGACCTTTTCCACAGGAGTGACACCACCAAACCTCCCAAAAATCAGGAATGTGACCATTTTTAGACCTTTTCCAATGAATGGCACCACTAAACCTCCCAAAAACCAGGGATGTGACGACTTTCAGACCTTTTCCACAGGAATAGCAGCACTAAACCCCCCAAAAATCAGGAACGTGACGACTTTCAGACCTTTCCAAGAGGCACCTGGGAGCAGGGAAAAGCTCCTCAGCCTCTACTCCGGCTTTACTCAGACCCTACTCCCGGCGCAGAACTCCCAGCTGGAAAATCCTCTCCCCACAAAACCACCCCCGGCTCCTCCAGCTTTCCCTGTCAAAGAACCTGTGGAAAAGGAATGGGAAGAGGAGGAGGAGGAGGGAGCCGTGAGGACGAAGAGCTGTGTGTGACCTCGGTGTCACCCACCCCGTGGGTCTCACCTCCTGCTGCTTCTCCTCGTTGGGATAGGTGTCCACGAACACTCCCAGCCCCAGGAAGTTGTCCTTGCTCCCAAACACGGGTCCTGGCAGGGAAAAGGAGAGCTGCCAGGGGCTTGGGAAGGTCAGGAGAGAGGTTGGCCACTCGTCATGAGGGGGTGGGGTGGGAGTGTCCCAAGGACCATCCACTCCCAGCCCTGGCGAAACTTCCCACCAGGCCCGGTGGGTCCAAGCCCTGGCCAAGGTGTCCCAGGTGTCCCCAGGCCCTGTCCCAGGTGTCCGAGGTGTCCCCAGGCCCTGTCCCAGGTGTCCCCAGGCCCTGTCCCAGGTGTCCCCAGACCCTGTCCCAGGTGTCCCCAGGCCCTGTCCCAGGTGTCCGAGGTGTCCCCAGGCCCTGTCCCAGGTGTCCGAGGTGTCCCCAGGCCCTGTCCCAGGTGTCCCAGGTGTCCCCAGACCCTGTCCCAGGTGTCCCCAGGCCCTGTCCCAGGTGTCCCAGGTGTCCCCAGACCCTGTCCCAGGTGTCCCCAGGCCCTGTCCCAGGTGTCCCCACGCCCTGTCCCAGGTGTCCCAGGTGTCCCCAGGCCCTGTCTCAGGTGTCCCCAGGTGTCCCCAGGCCCTGTCCCAGGTGTCCCCAGGCCCTGTCCCAGGTGTCCCCAGGCCCTGTCCCAGGTGTCCCAGGTGTCCCCAGGCCCTGTCCCAGGTGTCCCAGGTGTCCCCAGGCCCTGTCCCAGGTGTCCCCAGGTGTCCCAGGTGTCCCCAGGCCCTGTCCCAGGTGTCCCCAGGCCCTGTCCCAGGTGTCCCAGGTGTCCCCGGTGTCCCAGGTGTCCCCAGGCCCTGTCCCAGGTGTCCCAGGTGTCCCCGGTGTCCCAGGTGTCCCCAGGCCCTGTCCCAGGTGTCCCAGGTGTCCCCGGTGTCCCAGGTGTCCCCAGGCCCTGTCCCACGTGTCCCCAGGCCCTGTCCCATGTGTCCCAGGTGTCCCCAGGCCCTGTCCCACGTGTCCCCGGTGTCCCAGGTGTCCCCAGGCCCTGTCCCACGTGTCCCCGGTGTCCCAGGTGTCCCCAGGCCCTGTCCCAGGTGTCCCCAGGTGTCCCCAGGCCCTGTCCCACGTGTCCCCGGTGTCCCAGGTGTCCCCAGGCCCTGTCCCAGGTGACCCCAGGTGTCCCCAGGCCCTGTCCCAGGTGTCCCGGGTGTCCCCAGGCCCTGTCCCCGAGGCAGGGCCGGCGTTTACCTGGCTGCATCCTGTCCTTGGTGTACCAGATGGCGAACCCGTCTCCATTCAGGTTCTTCTTGCCCTGCCCGTGGATTTTGAAGTGCACCTGCATCTCCCAATCCCGCAGGTAACAGGGCTGGCAGAGAGGAGAAGTGGGAAATTCCAGAGCCCCTCCTTCCCTGTTTCCCTCGCCCACGCCCACCGTTCCCCTCTGCTGCCCAGAATCATGGATAATCAATCCCAAAAAAGCCTCGTTAATCCTGGGGAATTGGTTGTCACCCAAGGGTTGAACGCCGAGGGAGCGACTCCAACAAAACCAACGCTCGCACGCCGGAAAGCAAAGCTTCCGGGCGAGACTCAACCCCTCTCCCCGAGAAATTGATTCAATTAATTATTGATCAGCTGCCAATTAATTCCCCGCACCGAGGGGGTTTCTTTGGGAACCAGGATTCCAAGGAAGAGGCGTCCCTCCATGCAAGGGTTGAGGGCAATGGATCGTTGGCCAGGGTTGTTTCCCAAAGCCACGTGGACGGGGGTGGATTCTGAACCCTACGGGTCTCACGGAATTCTTGGGGCGGGAGAACACCCTCCAGGTTCAGGCCTCCCCAGACTCCCCGGGGGGCTCAGCTCTTGTGGAAAACCAGGAGCTGAAGTGCCGAAAGCCCCCCGTGGCCCCCCAGATCCCCCCCCGGCGTTGTGTACCCCGCTCTGGTCCCCTCCAGCCTGCCCCCCTTATCCTGGTGCCTTTCCTGATGCCCATCCCAACCCTCTCTTCTCCCATTCCAGCGACCCCCCCGATCCCAAACTTCTGCTCCAAATGCCGACCCCTTTCTCCAGCTCCCCCAAACCCATCCTGATCCCATCCCACCCACCGCATCCCGCTGGTCACACTGATGCCATCCCATCCCATTGATCCCACCCCTCCCATCCCATCGATCCCATTGTCCCCATCATTCCCACTGATCCCATCCCATTGATCCCATCCCTCCCATCCCATCCCATTGATCCCACCCCTCCCGTCCCATTGATCCCATTGTCCCCATCATTCCCACCGATCCCATCCCATTGATCCCATTGTCCCCATCATTCCCACCGATCCCATCCCATTGATCCCACTGATTCCATCCCAGTGCCCTCCTCGTTACCAATTTCCTCTTGCCCTGATCCTGACCTTGTCGTCCAGCTCATCCCACCCCATCCCATCCCATCGATCCCTTTGTTCCTGTTGTTAGCCTTGATCCCATCCCACTGTTCCCACTGTTCCCACTGATCCCGTCCCATTGTTCCCAGCCCGCCCCGACGTCCACCCCAGTCCCAGCCCTTTCCTGTCCTAATCCCACACCCCCTCCCCCCGCCGTCCTGTCCTTCTCCCTATCCCAGCATCCTCCCGATCCCGACCCTCTCCTGCCCTGATCCCGATCCCGACCCTCCCCTGATCCTCCTCCTCTCCTAACCCTAACCCTGCCCTGGTGCCAGTCTCCATCCTGATCCCGATCCCGATCCTCACCCCTCCCATCCCATCCCGGTTTCCCCTCAGTCCCAGTCCCTGCCTGTCCCAATCCCGATCCCAATCCCATCCCGGGGTCCCCACGGTCCCCGCCTGTCCCAGTCCCAACCCCGTCCCCTCTTTCATTCCGCTGGCCCGTCCCGGTCCTGGTCCTCTCCTGCCCACACCCCAATCCTCTCCCGGTCCCGGTCCTGATCCCGACCCTCTCCTCTCTCCCCTCCCCTCCCATCCCATGGATCCCATCCCACCCCGGTGTCCCCTCGATCCCTGCCTGTCCCAATCCCAACCCTGCCCACGCTTTCATTCCGCTGCCCCGGTCCCTGGTCCCCTCCTGTCCCCATCCCGACCCTCTCCCGCCCCGGTCCCGGTCCCCTCCTGTCCCGGTCCCGGTCCCCTCCTCTCCCGGTCCCGGTCTCCTCCTGTCCCCATCCCGACCCTCTCCCGCCCCGGTCCCGGTCTCCTCCTGTCCCGGTCCCGGTCCCCTGCTGTCGCCATCCCGACCCTCTCCCGCCCCAGTCCTGGTCTCCTCCTGTCCCGGTCCCGGTCTCCTCCTGTCCCGATCCCGACCCTCTCCCGCCCCGGTCCCGGTCCCCTGCTGTCCCGGTCCCGGTCTCCTCTTGTCCCGGTCCCGACGCTCTCCCGCGGCCCGTCCCGGTTCCCCTCGGCCCCCGACCCTGTGTCCCCGGTGCCCGCCGCTCACCACTCGGTTCCACACGGCTCCCTGCTTGCTCTGCACGTCGGGGGTGAGGCGGATGAACTGGGTCATGACCATGGCGTTGCCCAGCAGGTCCCACAGCCCCGAGCTGGCCGAGCCCACACCTGCGGCCCACACGCACCGTCGGCGCCGGGCACCGGCACCGGGCACCGGGCACCGTCCGCCACCGCCGCCCGCCCTCCCCTCTCACCCTGGTACGGCTTGGACAGCGAGTGCTCGCGTTTGAGGTGCTCCTCGGTCTGCTCGGCCGCCGTCCCGCCGAGCCCCAGCGCCACGGCCAGCAGGGCCAACCCGGCCCGCCACCGGCCCGCCGCCGCCATCTTCCCCCGCCGCGCCGCTCCCCGCCCCGCGCGCCCATTGGCTGATCCTCAGCGCTGTTCCCGCCTACCGGCGGAGCTGCCAATGATGGTTGGTCACGCGGGCTGTCTGTCAACAGGGGGTGCGCAGGGGGTGATGGGTAATATAGTTCCGGCGTCAGGCGATGGCGGCCGCCATTGAGCTGGGTGACCTCTTTCTCCCGGGTCCTAGTGCCACCCCCCGAGAGCCTGGCGCCATCCCAGGTCCTAGTGCCCCTCCGCGTCCAATTCCCCCCTCCACCGGGTCCTAGTGCTCGCCTTAATGCCCTCCCCCAGGTCCTGCTGCCACCCCCAAGTCCTGGTGCTCCTCAAGATCCTGATGTCCGCCAGGTCCTGGTGCGCCCCCATGTCCTGGTGCTCCTCAAAGTCCTGATATCCCTCAGGGCCTGGTGGCCCTCAGGACCCTGTTGCCCTCCCAGGTTCTGGTGCCATCCCAGGTCCTGGTGCCCTCCACTCCAAATTCCTAGTGCACCCCTCTGTCCCATTCCCCGTGCCCAGGGCCTGATTCCCCGCGGATCCCGGTGTTCCCACAGATCCGCTGCCCTGATTCCGCACCGCCCCAGCAGGTTCCAGCGCCTCCCGTCCCCTCCGGGTCCCATTCCCCAGGGGACACCCTCCCGAAGGCCAGGCCACCATCGGCCTCTTTAAGGCGCGGGACTGGGGGGCGGGACCGGGGGTGACGCCCCCGGGGGGCGGAGGGGGCGCGGTCACGTGGGTGATATAATGAGGGGGCGTGGTCACGTAAGAGTTCCCCGTGGGGGTGCGGTTTCCCATGTGATGTCATAAAGAGGCGTGGTCGTGTAGACTCGGGGCGCGCTCATATATATGACGTCACACGGGGCGTGTCCCTGTCTGTGCCCCCCCGAGGGAGCGTGTCCACCCATGTGACTCCCCCAGAGTGGGCGTGGTTTGTCTGGTGACGTCACCTCAGGGTTGTCCCCAAGTTCGTTTCCCCCTGCTGCGAGGCGGAGCCCAGGGGCTGTGACGTGTGATCGAGGGGGCGCGGCCAGAGGAATGACCTGGGGCGTGGTCGTGTGTGTGACGTCACCACCGGGGGCGTGTTTCTGTAATAGCCTCGCCCACGGGACGCAGTCACGATTAGTACACCCTGCGGGAAGGAGACGCCTCTGTGTGTGACGTAACCTATGAGGGCGTGGCCTGATACTTCTGGGGCGTGGCCAGAGCGTCCGTCCGCCGGGCCGCGTCCTGTGTGGGCGTGACCTCATTGCCCCTCCAGGGCGTGCCGAAGTGACGTCACCGCAGAGGGCGCGGCCCAGCGCGTGCCCCTGGGGGGGGCGCGCCCCACGGGCGTGACGTCACCGCGTGGGCGCGTCCGCCGTGCGTGACGCTCCCGCCAGTGCCCAACATGGCGGCGGGCGGCGGCGGCGGCGGCGGGAGCGCCGGCGTCGGCTGTGGGGGGACCCCGCTATCCCCGGGCCCGTTCCTGCCGCCGCTGCTGCTGCTGCTGGCGCTGCCCGGCGGCGCCGTGCCCGCGGCCGACACCGTGGTGCTGGGGCTGCGCCTGGAGGAGAGCACGAAGCCCGCGGCGGCGGCGGCGGCGGGGGCGGCCCGCGGGCCCATCCGCCTCACGGAGGGCAGCGAGGCCCTGCTGCGCCTCTACGGGCTGGGGCTGGGCCCGCGGGCCGCCGAGCGCGTGGCCTTCGCCGAGCTGCGGCCGGGCGGCAACGCCTCGAGCGGCAACGCCACGTGCCACGAGCGCTCGCAGGACCTGGTGGTGCGGCCGGGCCCCGCCGAGCCCCGCGACACCTCGGCGCTGCTGCGGGTGCAGGTGCAGCCGCTGCGCAAGGACGAGCGGGCCAAGACCTACGTGCTGTGCTCGCAGCGCCGGCCCGGCCAGCCCTGGCTGCCGCACCAGGGGCCCGACGGGCACGTGGTGGTGCTGGAGGAGAAGAAGTCGCTGCTGCCGCTGTGGCTGCAGGTGATCCTGATCGCGGGGCTGCTGGTGCTGTCGGGGATGTTCAGCGGGCTCAACCTGGGCCTGATGGCGCTGGACCCCATGGAGCTGCGCATCGTGCAGAACTGCGGCACCGACAAGGAGAAGCGCTACGCCCGCAGGATCGAGCCCATCCGCAGGAAAGGCAACTACCTGCTGTGCTCGCTGCTGCTGGGCAACGTGCTGGTCAACACCACCCTCACCATCCTGCTGGACGACCTGACGGGCTCCGGCATCGGCGCCGTGGTGGCCTCCACCATCGGCATCGTCATCTTCGGGGAGATCGTGCCGCAGGCGCTCTGCTCCCGCCACGGGCTGGCCGTGGGCGCCAACACCATCGTGGTCACCAAGTTCTTCATGCTGGTGACGTTCCCGCTGTCCTACCCCATCAGCAAGCTCCTGGACTGCATCCTGGGCCAGGAGATCGGCACCGTCTACAACCGGGAGAAGCTGGTGGAGATGCTGAAGGTGACGGAGCCCTACAACGACCTGGTGAGGGAGGAGCTCAACATGATCCAGGGAGCGCTGGAGCTGCGCACCAAGACGGTGGAGGACGTGATGACCCCGCTGCAGAACTGCTTCATGATCAACAGCGACGCCATCCTGGACTTCAACACCATGTCCGAGATCATGGAGAGCGGCTACACGCGCATCCCGGTCTACGAGGACGAGAGGTCCAACATCATGGACATCCTCTACGTCAAGGACCTGGCCTTCGTGGACCCCGACGACTGCACGCCCCTCAAGACCATCACCAAGTTCTACAACCACCCCGTGCACGTCGTCTTCCACGACACCAAGCTGGACGCCATGCTGGAGGAGTTCAAAAAGGGTGAGCAGGGCTCCTGGGGGTGCTGCTTGCTTGCTTCTCTGGCTGGAAGCAAAAATTCCAGCGGGTTTTGCTCTCCGGAGCTGGGGCTGCCCGTGCCGGGGGTCTCCAGAGTGGCCACGGTCCCAAGGGAATGAGTGACACAGGCAGAGAGGGGGGTCACCAAACTTTAGTCCCAACCCCGGTTTTCTGGGTTTGGAGCTTTCCTTTGCCGGGAATGTTTCCCGGCTCCTTGTTTTTGATTATTAGCCTCGGAGGATTTTGGAGAAGCGCTGGAAAATCTCCGGGCTCCTCCGGCTCTCTCCTCCGGGCTTTTCCCTGGAGCTGGGGGCGGCCGGGGCCGCTCGGAGCCGGCTCCATCCTCGCTCTGCTTCCCCAAAAAACGGCAGCAGGAGGAGGAACGGCGTGCGGGCTGGCCGTGGGGAGCTCCGAGGTGGGATTTGCCCTTGCCGAGGTCCTTTCCCGAGGTTTTCCAGCCGCGGGATGAAGGAAAGCTCCCGCCTGCGGAGCAGCTGTGCCGGCCGTGACCCCGCGGCTCCCGTGACGCTCCCGGGAGGCTCGGACAGAGCTCTGTGGGACATTCCAGGGACATTTCGGGATTCCTGAGCCCCTCCTGCAGCAGGGACCCGCGCTGGGGGAAGGTTTGGGAGGTGCTGACCGTTCCAGCCCGGTTCCCAAAGCCGGGCAGGGAGGCTGGGGTTATCCCGGCTGCTGGCAGCGGCTTTCCCTGCCCGGAGCCCGATTAAGGGATTTAAGCTCCTTCCTTCCTTCCTTCCTTCCTTCCGGGCACAAAGCCTCGGCGCTGTTATTTTTCCACCGCCGGCTCAGGAGCTCGGGAATTCCTCCCGGCAAATCCCTCCCGGCTCCGGGACCTCGCTGCCCCGCTCGGGGCCTGGGGCAGAGGCAGGACGTGCACCCAGAGGGGATAATTAACCCGCTGTGCTAATTGTGGGGCTCGGGCTCTGCCCTGGGCCGCGGGGATGCCACGGGCGCTGCCCTTGGGGTGACAATTCCCACATCCGGCCTCTTCCCGAGCTTCCCGCTTGAGGATTGCAGTGGGGAATTTCCCTCTGGAGCCGGGCTGGGAGAGCTGGGAATGTTCACCTGGGGAAGGGAAGGCTCCAGGGAGAGCTCAGAGCCCTGGAGGGGCTCCAGGAGAGCTGCAGAGACACTGGGGACAGGGCCTGGAGGGACAGCACACGGGGAATGGCTTCAGATGGAAAAAGGGAGGTTTTAATTAGATTTTGGGAAGGAATTCCTGGCTGTGAGGGTGAGGTGGGGCTGGGCTGGAATTCCCAGATTTGCCGTGGCTGCCCCTGGATCCCTGGCAGTGTCCCCAAGGCCAGGCTGGAGCGCCCTGGGGCAGTGGGAGGTTTGGGGAATGGGACTGGATGAGCCCCGAGGTCTCTCCCAACCACTCCGGAATTCCATGGGGATCCCTGCTGTCCCCCAGGACGCTGACGGGCTGTGGAACCTCTGGAATGTCCCATTCCTGGCGGCAGCTCCAGCCCGGGGACCCCTGGCAGTGGCCAAGGGCAGGCTGGAGCCCCCTGGAGCTGTCCCTGCCCTAAGATCCGTCCCAGCCATCCCAGCATTCCCTGAACACCCCGTGGCTTCCCCCCGTGCCCGCTTTGGGGTGCAGGGGTGTTTCCCCCCTCGGTGACCCCCGTCCGGCCTCTGGGGCGCCCTTTGGGCTGGCGGGGCTCTGCCACGGCCCCTCCCTGTGCTGCTCATCCCGCGGGGAGCAGCTCCTGACTCACCTGGGCTGCCTCACCTGGCCCCAGACAGCCCAGCGGGGCGGCCAGAAAGGCGCCCAGGGGCCCCGACAACAACCCCGGCGAAAAAATCGTGTTTTCACCCCTCAGGCGCCGCCTTCTCCCGCCGCTGTGGCCGAGGGAGGAGGAAAAAGGGGATCTGGGAGGTGCCTTTCCCTAAAATCAGCTTTTCCCTGAGGGATCAGGAGCCAGAGGCTGCTGGCTCTGGAATTAAAGGGTGGGATGAGGTCAGGACGCTCCTCTGAAAGCCTTGAGGAGGGAGAGCGGGTTTATTTGGGATGAGGGCAGGTTTGGGATGGGGCAGGATGAGGGCAGGTGAGAGCCTTGGGGAGGGAGAGCGGATTTATTTGGGATGAGGGCAGGTGAGAGCCTTGGGGAGGGAGGGCGGGTTTATTTGGGATGAGGGCAGGTGAGAGCCTTGGGGAGGGAGAGCAGATTTATTTGGGATGAGGGCAGGTGAGATCCTTGGGGAGGGAGAGCGGATTTATTTGGGATGAGGGCAGGTTTGGGATGGGGCAGGATGAGGGCAGGTGAGAGCCTTGGGGAGGGAGAGCGGGTTTATTTGGGATGAGGGCAGGTGAGATCCTTGGGGAGGGAGAGCGGGTTTATTTGGGATGAGGGCAGGTGAGAGCCTTGGGGAGGGAGAGCGGATTTATTTGGGATGAGGGCAGGTTCGTGCCTCCTCTCCCTGGCGCAGAGCTCATGCCAGGAGTTTTCCCCGTGTGAGTTTGGGAACAGCCGGGGCAGGATCCGAGGGCCGGGACTGAGGTGGGACCAGCCCCGCTGCGTCCCTCCAGCTCAGGTGAGGGGAGCGGAATCCAGGGCTGGGAGCTTCTCCTGCCCTCCTGCACCCTCGGCTGCCTGCCCTGGGATGTTTTGGCCGCGGGTGTCCCCAGATGTCCCCTCGGGACAGGATCAGCCGGCTGTGGGACGGTCCCGATTGCTGGCGGTGTCCCCACAGCCCGCGGGGACATCCCGGCCATCCCGCAGCCTCCCTGGCGCCTCTGCCCCAGCCTTAACGGCCTTAATGAGTGTCATTACCCCGGGAGTTAATTGGTGTCATTAGCCCGGGAGGGAGCGCCCAGCCCAAGGGCTCCTTTAGGTTTTAATGAGTTTATTGCTCCGGGGAGGGACAGGAGGGGCTGGGGCATCCTGGGGACATCCAGGGGACATCCAGGGGACATCCCAGGGCTGGGACATCCTGGGGACATCCAGGGGACATCCCAGGGCTGGGACATCCAGGGGACATCCAGGGGACATCCCATGGCTGGGACATCCTGGGGACATCCAGGGGACATCCCAGGGCTGGGACATCCAGGGGACATCCAGGGTACATCCCATGGCTGGGACATCCAGGGGACATCCCATGGCTGGGACATCCCAGGGCTGGGACATCCTGGGGACATCCCAGGGCTGGGACATCCTGGGGACATCCCAGGGCTGGGACATCCCAGGGCTGGGACATCCTGGGGACATCCTGGGGACATCCAGGGGACATCCCATGGCTGGGACATCCCAGGGCTGGGACATCCCAGGGCTGAGGACATCCAGGGGACATCCAGGGGACATCCCAGGGCTGGGACTTCCAGGGGACGTCCCAGGGCTGGGACTTCCAGGGGACATCCAGGGGACATCCCATGGTTGGGGACATCCTGGGAACATCTTGGGACATCCCAGGGCTGGGACATTGTGGGGTGGGGACACCTGAGGGCTGGGACATCCTGGGGACATCTTGGGGACATCCGGGGGACATCCCACGCCTGGGACACCCTGGGGGCATCTTAGGACGTCTCATGGCCGGGACCCCCCGGTGACGTCCGGGGCCGTTGGGGTGTCCCAGTCCGACGCCTGTCCGCGCACAGGTAAATCCCACCTGGCCATCGTGCAGAAGGTGAACAACGAGGGCGAGGGCGACCCCTTCTACGAGGTGCTGGGGCTGGTGACGCTCGAGGACGTCATCGAGGAGATCATCAAGTCGGAGATCCTGGACGAGTCCGACACCTACAGTAGGTCTCGGGGCTGCCCCCCGGCGCAGATCCCGCCCGAGGGGCTCCTGTGGGTGTCCCCCGAGGTGACCCCGCTGTCCCCGCAGTTGACAACCGCAGCAGGAAGAGGGTTTGCAACCAGAAGAACCGCAGGGACTTCTCGGCCTTCAAGGACCCCGACAACGAGCTGAAGGTCAAGGTGTCCCCTCAGCTCCTGCTGGCCGCCCACCGCTTCCTGTCCACCGGTCAGTTGGGCGCCCTCGCCGCGTCCCTGCGTCCCCTCTGGTCGCTCCGGCCAGGGGTCTGGGGCTCCGTGCCGCTTTTGGTTGTGTCCCCGTCACGCGGAATGGAAGGGGACAAGGCTGGGGGCGGGTGTCCTGGTCCCTTGGGTCGTGATGGCTTCTTTGGGACCCCCGGGATGGACGTGCTGGGCCTCTGGGGACCTCCAGGGTGGACATCGCAGCCCCAGGGTCTCCTGGACCATCCCAGGATGGGAATTCCAGCCCCGAGGGTCTCCTGGACCATCCCAGGATGGGAATTCCAGCCCCGAGGGTCTCCTGGACCATCCCAGGATGGGAATTCCAGCCCCGAGGGTCTCCTGGACCATCCCAGGATGGGAATTCCAGCCCCGAGGGTCTCCCACTCCATCTCAGGATGGGAATTCCAGTCCTGAGGGTCTCCCACTCCATCCCAGGATGGGAATTCCAGTCCTGAGGGTCTCCCACACCATCCCAGGCTGGACATTCCAGCCCCAGGGGTTCCCCACTCCATCCCAGGACGGGAATTCACTTTCCCGAAGGGATTCAAACACTCCCTGACCCTTTCCCCCCTCTCCAGAGGTGACCCTCTTCACCCCCAACTTCATCTCGGAGAAGATCCTGCTGCGGCTCCTCAAATACTCCGACGTCATCCAGGAGCTGAAGTTCGACGAGGAGAACAAGAAATCCCCGCGGCACTTCCTGTACTGCAAGAACAAGCCGGCCGACTACTTCATCCTCATCCTGCAGGTGCCGGGAGCGGGGAACGCCCCGGGGATCCCGTCCCGTGGGGTTCGCACGTGCGTCCACGTTGTTTCTCCCGGCAGGGCAAGGTGGAGGTGGAGGCTGGCAAGGAGTGCATGAAGTTCGAGGCGGGAGCGTTCTCCTACTACGGGGTGATGGCCCTGAGCCCCCCGCCTGGAGCTGGTGAGCGCCCCCAGACCCTCCCCGGGACCCCTGGGCTGGAGCTGCCCTGGGAACGGGGGATTCCGGAGGTTCCAAACGCCATCGGTGTCCCCAGAGCCGTCCCAGGGGACGGCAGGAGTGGTTGGGATGGGTCTTAGGGCTCCGTGGGCAGCTCCTGCTGCTCCTGGTGGCTCCAGCCTGGCCCTGGGGACTCTTCCTGGGGTCCCTGGGGTGCAGCTGCCCTGGGAAATGGGAGATTCCAGAGGTTCCAAACCCTGTCAGTGCCCTGGACGAGCAGCTCCGTGCCCCAGTGGCCGATTTCAGGATTTGGGGTTATTGGGGTTCTTGTTAAACCTGCCCTGTTAGGAGGAGTTCAACTTCTAGAATCCCACCCTAACCCTCCACGAGGGAATTCCACAAACCCCTTCTGCCTTTAGAACTGGGTGGAAAGCGGGATTCTTGTTAAACCTGCCCTGTTAGGAAGAGTTTAATTCTTCCAATCCCACCCTAAACTTAACCCTAACCCTAAATCTCCACGAGGGAATTCCACAAACCCCTTCTGCCTTTAGAATGGGGCAGAACCTCCCCTGTTAGGAAGAGTTCAACTTTCAGAATCCCACCCTAAACTTAAACTTAAACCTCCACGAGGCAATCCCAGAAACCCAAGGGAATCCCAGAAACCCCTTCTGGTTGTAGAACGGGCTGGAAAATGGGATTCTTGTTAAACCTGCCCTGTTAGGAAGAGTTTAAATCTTCCAACCCCAACCTAAACCTAAACCTAAACCTCCAGGAGGCAATCCCAGAAACCCGTTCTGCCTTTAGAATGGAGTGGAACCTCCTGTTAGGAAGAGTTTAAATCTTCCAACCCCACCCTAACCCTAAACCTCCACGAGGCAATTCCAGAAACCCCATTTGGGTTTAGAATGGAGTGGAACCTCCCCTGTTAGGAAGAGTTTAAATCTTCCAATCCCACCCTAACCCTAAACCTCCGGGAGGCAATCCCAAAAACCCCTTCCGCCTTCAGAACGGGGCGAAACCCCACAGCTGGGGGGCCGGGCTCTCCGGGGGTGACCCGCGGGGAGCGAACGCGGGCCGGGGAAATCCGGCGAGCGCCGGAGGACGATCCCAAGCCCCGTAAACCCCGCAGAGATCCGCTCCCCGTCCCACATGAGCGGCCTGAACCGCTCGGCCTCGCTGAGCTACCACGAGCGCTCCGAGTCGGGCTCGTCGCCCGTCAGCGGCAGCAACAACCAGCTCAACGCCGGCGGCGCCCAGTACGTGGCCGACTTCAGCGTGCGCGCCCTCACCGACCTGCAGTTCGTCAAGGTCAGTGCTCCCGGGGGGATTCTGCCGGGAAAAACCCCGGCGGATCGGCCTTCCCGCAGGGAACTGTGCCGGGAAAACGCCCCCAGGGTGGGGTTACGCAGCCCTCGGCGCTCCGGCGGAGCGTCGGGGTGAGCAGCGCGCTCTGCCCGGTCCCCGTTGGGGTTTGGTGACTCGGGGGTCCTGCCCCGTCCTGGCATGGGAGTCCTGACGCTTTGGGGTCTCCTACATCATTCCGGGTTGGGAATTCCGTGCCTTTGGGTTCTCCTACAGCATTTTGGGCTAGAAATCCCCAACTTTGGGGGTTCCCTACGTAATTTTGGGATGGGAATTCCATCCCTTTGGGGGCTCCTACCCATCCTGGGCTGGGAATTCCACCACTTTGGAGATCCTTAAATCATTTTGGGATGGGAATTCCATCCCTTTGGGAACTCCTACATCATTTTGGAGTGGGAATCCTGACACTTTGGGTCTCCTACACCATTTTGGGGTGGGAATTACAACCCTCTGTGGGGCTTCTACCCGTCCAATGGGAATTCCATCCCTTTGGGGTCTTTTAGACTATTTTGGGATGGGAATTCCACCCCTTTGGGGTCTCTTAGACTATTTTGGGACGGGAATTCCACCCCTTTGGGGTCTCCTACCCATCCTGGGCTGGGAATTCCACCACTTTGGGGACCCTTAAACCATTTAAGGACGGGAGTTCCATCCCTTTGGGGTCTCCTACATCACTCTGGGACGGGGCTCCCCACCCCTGGGGCTCTCCCACGCGTTGCCCGCTGTGTCCCGGCGCAGATCACGCGGCAGGAGTACCAGAACGGGCTGCTGGCCTCCCGCATGGACAGTTGTCCCCAGTCCCCCGACAGCGGCGCCCCCAAACCGGAGCCGGGCGTCCCGGAGAAGGCGGAGCCGGCCGACGAGACCACGAGTTTGCTGAACGAGAGGAACTGCCTGAGCCGGCGCAGCAACCACAGCGGGCTGGAGAACTCCATCTGACCCCGGCGGCCCCGGCGCCCGCCCGCCCGCCGCACGGACCTTGGCCCGCCGGCACCGGCGCCGGGGGAGCCGGGAGCCGCCGCAGAGGCGGCGTGGTGGGGCTGGACGAGCTGCGATGGAGCTGCTGCTGCTCTTCCGGGCTGGCTCGCTGTGGGATCCATCGATCGATCGCTGTGGGACAGATCGCTGTGGGATTGATCGATCGCTGTGGGATCAATCGCTGCGGGATCGATTACTGTGGGATTGATCAATCACTGTGGGACAGATCCCTGTGGGATTGATCAATCGCTGTGGGATCGATCGATCGCTGCGGGATCGATCGATCGCTGTGGGATCGCCGGATGGACGCGGCGCGGGCGGCGCCACCTCCGCCGGCACGGCGCCGACGGCTCAGGGAGCTCCGGGTCTCAGTCTGCCGCCCTGGGGACCCCGGGGGGACACCCCAACCCTGCCAGGGTCCATCCCAACCCTTCCAGGACCCCCAGGATGGACATCCCAACCCTGCCAGGACCCCCGGGGTGGACACCCCAATCCTTCCAGGGTCCATCCCAACCCTGCCGAGCCCCCAGGGTAGGGTTGTCCAGCCCAAGCCTGCCAGGACTCCCCGGATGGACGTCCCGTTCCTATGGGATCCCTGGGATGGAGATCCCGGTCCCTCAGGGCTCCCCCACCGTTTCGGGATGGAAATTCCATCTCTTTGGGGTCTCCTGCACCACTTTGGGATCCCCCGGGACGGGAATCCCGGCCCCTCTCGGGTGTTTTGGGGTCCCCAGGATAAATCCCTTCCCCGTGCCCACCCCCCTTTCCCCGCTGGCCCGGGGGGGTCCGGGGGACGCGGGGACGACGTCGGGGTCCCCCGGGGGGGTCCCCGAGTTCTGGGGACACCCCAAATCCCGGGGCTGTCTCAGGGTCTCGGGGCAAGGACTTGGGGCCTGGATTTCGGGGTGACACAGCGCTAGTGACCAAAGTTGTAGAGGCAGGAGGGGGCCGAGGGTCCCCCCAAAACCCCTCCCCGGGTTGAGGGGGGAGACCCTGACCTCCCCCCCACCCCAAAAACCGGAATAAGCACAAGTTCCCCCCGGGGTGAACTCCTGTAAGTTATTTGGGAGAAGGTTGAATTATTTTTGTTAATCACATCTCGACGATCAGTTCCTAGGTCCTTCCGCGGGGAGATTTTAGAAATAATAATAATAATAATTAATAATAATAATAATTATTAATTAATAATAAGCCAGGAAAAAGAAAAAAAAAAACTTTTTTATTAAATCTTCCTCTATGCAAAAATCCCTCCTTTTCCTCCCCCCCTTGGGAATTCCTATTTATTGTTCAGGTTTGATTTGTATTCTTGGGGAGCTCGGGCCCCGGGGGGAGGGGCGGGGGGGGCCGGGCCTCCCCCTCCCGGTTCTGCCCCTCCCCCTCCCTTCCCCTCCCCCCCCCCGGCTGTGAAACCGACCGTGGAATTTTTATTTCATGGGGTTTTTTGAGGGTTTTTTTTGCCAGATGGGTTAATAAAAATTCTATATCTGTACCTGGGTGTGCTCGGTGCCGCGCGGGGCGGTCCCGGTCACCGGCGGGGGGTTCCCGGTCACCGGCGCCGCTTTAAAGAACGCGACGCCTTTAAATTCTCCCCGGGATTGTTTACACCGTGAGTCTCCGCCCCCCAGGGGCAGCGCGGGCGGTGATTGGCTGCGCCGCCCGAGGCGGGGCGGGCCCACATGGAAGGCGGGCGGTGATTGGATCAGAGGAAGGGCAGTGGGCGGGGCGCGGCGGCGGAGCGCGGAAGTAGGAGCGGCGTGCGGCGGCGGTACCGGGCCCGGGGCTCCCGCGTCCCCTCAGGTGTCCAGCAGGTCCCGCACGGCCGGGTGCGCCCCGTCCCGCGGGCTGCGGCCCCGGGCATCGCGGAGGGCGGCGAGCGCCGGCCGGTGGCGCAGGAGGAGGGCGCAGAGCTCGCGGTGCCCCTGCTCGGCGGCCTGGCGGGCAGCGGTGTCACCCCCGCGGGGACACGGGCACCCCCGCGCCACCCACACGCACCCCGGGAGAGGAGAACCCCCGTGCCCCGCACCCAGTTCGGGCGCTGCCATGGACGGGGGGACACCCCGTTTCCCCCACCCGGTACCGGGACCCCGCCGTTCCCCCCACCCGGTACCGGGATCCCCCCGTTCCCCCCACCCGGTAGAGGCCCCCCCGTGCCCCCACCTTGTGCAGGCCGGTTCTGCCGTCGCTGTCGGTGGCCGCGGGGTCGGCGCCGTGCTCCAGCAGCAGCTCGGCGACGGCGCGGTGGCCGCAGTAGCAGGCGCGGTGCAGCGGCGTGGCCCCGCCGGGGGTGCGGGCGTCGCACGGGGCGCCCCGCTCCAGCAGCAGCCGGCACACGCCCAGCTGCCCGCTCCGGCTGGCGTAGTGCTGCGGGCACCGGGCGGTGGGCGAGGCTCCGGCTGCCCGGGACCCCCGCGACGGGCTGGGACCCCCGGGACCCCCGTGCCAGGGCCGTGTACCCCGCCAGGACAGGACCCCCGGGACCCCCGTGCCAGGGCCGTGTTCCCCGCCAGGTCAGGACCCCCGGGACCCCCGTACCAGGGCCGTGTACCCCGCCAGGTCAGGACCCCCGGGACCCCCGTACCAGGGCCGTGTTCCCCGCCAGGTCAGGACCCCCGGGACCCCCGTACCAGGGCCGTGTACCCCGCCAGGTCAGGACCCCCGGGACCCCCGTACCAGGGCCGTGCACCCCGCCAGGTCAGGACCCCCGGGACCCCCGTACCAGGGCCGTGCACCCCGCCAGGTCAGGACCCCCGGGACCCCCGTACCAGGGCCGTGCACCCCGCCAGGTCAGGACCCCCGGGACCCCCGTACCAGGGCCGTGTACCCCGCCAGGTCGGGCTCCGCGGGGTCCCCGCGCCGCTCCAGCAGCTGCAGCACCCGCGCCTCGTCCCCGTCCCGCGCCGCCGCCCAGATCCCTGCGGGCAGGGGGGCGAGTTCAGACAGGGACGGAACCCCGGGACCCCCCGAGATCCCCGGGCCCTGCCCGGAGCGCTCCGGTACCGATACCCCAGCCCGGAGCCCCCCGAGGCCCCCGGTACCGACACCCCAGCCCGGAGCCCCCCTGTGCCCCCTCCGGTAGCGGGTACCCCAACACCCCTGAGCTCCGGGGCGCCGGTAACCCGGCCCTCCTGCCCGCCCCCCGGAGCCCCCCGGACCCCGCTCGAAGTCCATCTCGGACAGGCTCTGGTGCACGCTGGGCACGGCCACGCGGCCCGGGCAGCACGGAGCGGGCATCGCCCCCGGGCCGGGGCAGCACGGAGCGGGCGGAGAGCGGCGACCACCGGCCATGGCGGCGCCGCTGAGGGGACCGGGCCGGGGAGGGCCGAGGGGAGGCGGGGAGGGCCGAGTGAGGACGGAAAGAGCCGAAGCAGGCTGAAAGCGGCCGGGAAATGCCGAAGGGAGCCGGGAATGGCCGAAGGGAGCCGAAGGACCCCTCGCCTGCCCGTTCCGGCGCATGCGCACTCTCCACAGCCTCCCCCGCAGGGCTCCGGTGCCGCCGCCAGGGGGCGCCAGCGGCCGCACACAGCCGCTTTTGGGGACCCGGGTTTGTGTCCCCCCCCCGCCGGTTTCGGGGTCCCCAAGGCCCCCGATCAGCAATGGCAGTCACGGGGCTCCAGCTCCCCAAGAGGGGGTCCCCGGGCTCTCCCTCCCCAGTACGGGGGTGCCCGGGCTCCCGCCTTCCGCCGCTGTGGCTCCCCAGGCTCCTCCCCCCGCTCAGAAATGGGGGTCCCGGCCCCCCAGCAGCATTGGGGGTCCCCCTCCCCCGGCTGGGATTCCCAGCGCTGCCCCCCCGGTGCCGTTTCCCACGGCCCTGACCCCATTCCCAGCCCCCCGAGCCCATTTCCTGCGGCTTTTCCCAGCAGAGGCTCCCCGGGGACCCCCCCGCGCTGACCCCCGGCATCCGGGGAGCGGAGGGGGGAGCCCGGCGCGGCCCCCCCGCCTGGGAACGGCTCCGCTTTGCCCTTTTTTAGCCCCGCTGGAGCTTTTTCCATGAGCTCAGCACGGCGGGGGGAGCCCAGAACCAGCCCCCAGAACCCCCCCAGAACTCCCGCGGGCGGCGCTTTGCAAAGAGAGAGAGAAAGAAAAATCCCGGATTTGTTTTTTGGGTTTGGTTTTTTTTTTTTTTTGGAAGTCCTTTTATTATTAATATAAAAATACTCACGTATTTACAGCAAATAAATATATTTCGGTAACAA
This sequence comes from Chamaea fasciata, assembly GCF_029207755.1. NCBI lineage: Eukaryota > Metazoa > Chordata > Aves > Passeriformes > Sylviidae > Chamaea > Chamaea fasciata. Next base: position 266,732 of record NW_027094115.1, on the reverse strand, counting down.
ATAAATTACACTGGGAGGGGGGGTTATACAAAAGGGGAGGGGGGCGTGCAGGGAGGGGGACAGGCGGGGAAGGGAGGCGACAAACAGCCAGGGCAGGGTGGGGACAGAACCCTGGGAAGGGGACACGGAGGGAAGGGGAGGGAGATAGAAAAGTTGTCAGGAAGAAAAACCCGAAATCAGCCCAAAAACAACGTCCCGCGGCCACCGCCCCGGGCGGGCACAGGGCCCGGGGGTGTCCCCAAGTCTCTCCCTCCCGGGGGACACGGTACCGAAGGCGGGGGCGGTGACCGGGAGCAGCTGCGGGGCCCGAGGCGGGCACCGGGACCCCGGAGTGACACGGCGGCACGGCCCCGGGGCACGGCTGGGTGACAGCGGTGTCCCCACGGCGCCACCCCTGTCCCCAGGGCGGGTGCCAAAGTGACAATCCTGGACCCAAGGGTGGCAGTCCCACCCCGAGGCAGATACTGGTGTCAGGGTGACACTGCTGTCCCCGCGGCGGGCACCAGTGCCAGCGTGTCGGTCCCCAAAGTGGGCACTGGCACCGGGGTGACCATTCTATCCTCAGGGGAGGTGCTGGGGTGGCACTGCTGTCCCCAGGGTGGACACTGGCACTGGGGTGACACCCCCGTTCCCAGGGTGGCTATTGGGGTGACACTGCTGTCACCAAGGTGGGTGCGGGGGTGACCATTCCGTCCCCGAGGCGGGCACCACTGCCGGCGTGTCAGTCCCCACGGCGGACACCGGCGCTGGGGTGACAATCCTGTCCTCAGGGCAGATGCTGCGGTGGCACTGCTGTCCCCAAGCTGGGTACTGGGGTGGCACTGCTGTCCCCAGGGCAGGCACCAGCATGACAATCCTGTCCCCAAGCTGGGTGCCAGTCCCAGGGGTCCATCCCCAACTGGGTGCCAGTGCCAGGTGTGTCCCCGGCCCGGTGCCCGGTGCCAATGCCAGGTGTGTCCCCGGCCCGGTCCCGGTGCCAGGTGCCAATGCCAGGTGTGTCCCCGGCCCGGTCCCGGTGCCAGGTGCCAATGCCAGGTGTGTCCCCGGCCCGGTCCCGGTGCCCGGTGCCAATGCCAGGTGTGTCCCCGGCCCGGTCCCGGTGCCCGGTGCCAATGCCAGGTGTGTCCTCGGCCCGGTCCCGGTGCCCGGTGCCAATGCCAGGTGTGTCCCCGGCCCGGTCCCGGTGCCCGGTGCCAATGCCAGGTGTGTCCCCGGCCCGGTCCCGGTGCCCGGTGCCAATGCCAGGTGTGTCCTCGGCCCGGTCCCGGTGCCCGGTGCCAATGCCAGGTGTGTCCCCGGCCCGGTCCCGGTGCCCGGTGCCAATGCCAGGTGTGTCCCCGGCCGGGTGCCGTGCCCGTGCCGGCTCCCGGAGCTGAGGTAGGCTGGTCACACGGACGACTCCTCGGGGTTGGAGTCGGGCAGGGGCTGGCGCTGCTGCAGCTTGCGGCGCAGCTCCTCGGCCAGGTCGGCGCAGGCCGGGCGCTCCTCGGCGCCCAGCGCCAGGCGGATGTAGCCGTTGGAGGCGGAGCCGCGCAGGGGGCCCAGGTGGATGCGGGTGGGCGAGTGCAGCGGCTGCCCGGGGATGGCGGCGGGCGGCGAGCCGGGCCCGGGGCCGCCGTTGCGGCAGCAGGCGCCGCCGGCCGTGCCGGCGTGGCCGGGCACGATCTTGAGCGAGCCGTCCGAGTAGTAATAGCTGGAGGGGTCCCAGAGCTTCTCGTCCGAGTCGGAGGCGGCGCTGGACACGAAGCGCGGGCTGGGCGGCTCCTTGGGCAGCTCGATGGGGTACACCAGCGTGCTCTCGATGGCCTTGGCGCCCTTGCCCAGCTCGCGGCGCAGGCGGCGCCACAGCGACAGCACGGCCAGCAGCAGCAGCAGGCACAGCGCGCCCAGGCACACGGCCAGCACCCACAGCACGCCCGGGCTCTCCAGCGGCGCCCGCGTCTCCAGCGGCGCCCCCGGCCCCGCCAGCACGGCCACGCGGTACTCCTGCGCCGGCAGGCGGGCGCCCTGCTCCTCGGCCAGGCAGCGGTACGTGCCGCTGTGCTGCGCCCCCGCGCCCGGCACCACCAGCGCCCGCAGCCGCGCCTCGCCCAGCACCAGCACCTGCTCGGCCGCCAGCGCGCGGCCCTCGAAGGTCCAGAGGGCCCGGGCCAGGTTGGAGCCCAGGCGGCACGTCAGCACCAGGTCCGTGCCCGCCACCACCGTCACGTTCTTGGGAGTGAGGGGCCCTGAGGGGACAGCGCCGTCAGCCGGCTCCCGGGGAGGGGAGCCACGGGATGGGCTCCAGGGGGCTGGATCCGTGGGGTGGGATGGGGTCCGTGGGGTGGGATGGGGTCCATGGAATGGGATGGGGTCCATGGAATGGGATGGGGTCCGTGGGATGGGATGGGGTCCGTGGGATGGGATGGGGTCCGTGGAATAGGATAGGATAGGATGAGATCCATGGAATGGGATCCATGGAATGGGATGGGATCCATGGGATGGATGGGATCCGTGGAATGGGATGGGATCCATGGAATGGGATGGGGTCCATGGAATGGGATGGGGTCCGTGGGATGGGATGGGGTCCGTGGGATGGGATGGGATCCATGGAATGGGATGGGGTCCATGGAATGGGATGGGGTCCGTGGGATGGGATGGGGTCCATGGAATGGGATGGGGTCCGTGGGGTGGGATGGGGTCCATGGGATAAGGTCCATTGGATGGGATCCATGAAATGCGATGGCATAGGATGAGATCCGTGGAACGGGATCCATGGAATGGGATGGGATCCATGGAATAAGATCCACGGGGTGGGATCGATGGGGTGAGATGGGATGGGATAGGATCCGTGGGATCGATGGGATGGGATAGGACAAGATGGGATCCATTGAATGGGACGGAATGGGGTCCATGGGATGGGACCCATGGGATGGATGGGAGGGGATGGGACGGGACGGGATGGGATGGACGAGATCCATGGGCTGGGCTGGGATGCATTGAATGGGATGGGATGAACGGGATGGGGACACCCGCGTGGCACAGGTAGGGTCTCACCTTGCTTGGCCACCTGTGGCACGGAGCAGGCGCCGGTGTCGGAGCTCAGCAGGTCCTGCACCAGGTGGGACCTGGGGGAGGAGGGCACAGTGAGGGCACAGTGAGGGCGGGTCCTTGTGGTGTCCCCACCCTAGAGACCCACGGGGATCACTGATCCCACCCCTGGCCCTGCACACACCCCCCCAATTCCCACCCCGGAGCACTGTCCAAAGGCTCCCGGAGCTGCGGCAGCCTCGGGGCCGTGCCCGTCCCCTGGGCAGTGCCCAGCACCCTCTGGGGAAGAACCTTTCCCCAAACCCAGCCTGGCCCTGCTCTGGGTGCCGTCCCCGTGTCCCCGGTGCTGTCCCCAGCGCCGTCCCCGTGTCCCCGTACCCGTTGTGGCCGTCGGTGTGCACGCAGGCGCTGCCGTTGCGGCTCCAGGCGCAGTAGGGGTCCCGTGCCAGCACGCAGTCGGTGCAGGACTGGTAGCGCCCGCAGTCTGCCAGGGGCAGCTGTGCCACCTGCAGGCGGGACCCGGCGAACAGCAGCTTCTGCCAGGAGGGGACAGCCGTGAGGTGACGCCCGGGTGACACCACCGCGGTGACAGCGCCGCCCCCCGCCACGCTCACCTTGGTGCCGGCCAGCACCAGGCTCTCCACGGGCTGCGCCGGCTCGAACACCTGCAGCTCCTCCACCAGGTGGATGCGGGAGCCCAGATCCAGCGCCTTGTGCACCCACCCGTCACCTGCGGTGGGCACGGCGGGCACTCAGGGACAGGCAGCCCGGGGGGCTGTCCCCATGGTGCCCCGTCCCTCGGCGCCCTGTCCCCCGTGCCCCTGTCCCCAGGTGTCACCTGTGCCGATGAAGAGCACGTCGTAGGTGGCCCCGTCGAGCCCTGTCACGCGGTGCACGGCCAGCTGGGTGAAGTTGGCGTCCCTCTTGAGCAGCAGCGGGCGCCCGCGCTGCGGCGGCACGGCCTCGTCCATCAGCGGGTGCTTCTTGGCGAAGTTGAGCGTGTTGTCGGGCAGCTCCAGGGAACTGCCAAAGCCGTTCTGCCGGTGCCAGTCCGTGATGCACTGCGGGCCGCGGGGCGCCGTCAGGGCACGGCCACCACCGAGGGGCACGCGGCCGCAGCAGGGCACACCTGGATCCCGATCCCGCTCAGCAGGGCACACCTGGATCCCAATCCCGCTCAGCAGGGCACACCTGGATCCCGATCCCCCTCAGCAGGGCACACGTGGATCCCAAACCCCTCTCAGGGGGCGCAGATGGATCCCAGTTCCTCTCAGGATAACAGAGATGGATCCCAATGCCTCAGGGGCATCAGCTGCCCCATGGATGGATCCCAACCCCTCGGAGAGCACCCCCAGCCCCACAGAGAGATCCCAACCCCTCAGGGGAGGCCCCCAGCCGCCCCACACCCCGTTGCTGTGCCCACACTCACCGCGCCGGGCCGGGGGCTGGGCACCTCTCCCGAGTAGCGTCCCCATTTCTGCGCCTGCTCCCGGTACTCCTTGTAGGGCCCCTCAAAGGCTTTCTTCACCTCCAGGATGTGGTAACGGCAGATGGCAGAGACATCCACATCACCCCTGAGGGCACCAGGACAGGGACACCATGGGCACCGGGACAGGGACATCAGGGGCACCGGGACAGGGACACCATGGGCACCGGGACAGGGACATCAGGGGCATTGGGACAGGGACACCATGGGCACCAGGACAGGGACATCAGGGGCATTGGGACAGGGACATCAGGGGCATTGGGACATGGCCACCATGGGGACCGGGACAGGGACATCAGGGGCATTGGGACATGGCCACCATGGGGACCAGGACAGGGCCACTGTGGACAACAGGACACAGCCACCATGGGCATCATGGGCACAGGGACACGGCCACCATGGGCAGCAGGACAAGAGCACCACAGGCACCAGGACAGGGCTACCATGGGAACAGGGACAGGGCCACCATGATCATCATGGGCACAGGGACAGGGCCACCATGGGCACAGGGACAGGGCCACCAAGGCCCAGGGCAGGGCCACCATGATCATCATGGGCACAGGGACAAGGCCACCAAGGCCCAGGACAGGGCCACCATGATCATCATGGGCACAGGGACAAGGCCACCAAGGCCCAGGACAGGGCCACCATGATCATCATGGGCACAGGGACAGGGCCACCATGGGCACAGGGACAGGGCCACCAAGGCCCAGGGCAGGGCCACCATGATCATCATGGGCACAGGGACAAGGCCACCAAGGCCCAGGACAGGGCCACCATGATCATCATGGGCACAGGGACAGGGCCACCAAGGCCCAGGACAGGGCCACCATGATCATCATGGGCACAGGGACAAGGCCACCAAGGCCCAGGACAGGGCCACCATGATCATCATGGGCACAGGGACAAGGCCACCAAGGCCCAGGACAGGGCCCGCACGTGCACAGGGCCACGGGCAGGGCGGGCACTGACCAGCGGGCCTGGAAGACGCCGAAGAAGGCCGTGTCCTGCCAGCGGGCCCCGGGCAGCGTGAACACGGCCTGCAGGCGGTTGAAGTGCAGCTGCTGCTCGGGCGCCGAGCACACCAGGCGCGCCTTCAGGAACGACGTCCACTTCTTCTGCAGCGTCCGCGCGCCGCCCACGTCCCCCTGCGCCGGGACAGGGACAGCGCTGCCACCCGGGGCACCACGGGCACCAGGACAGTGACACCGCTGTCACCCGGGGCACCACGGGCAGCAGGGGCACCGGGACAGTGACACCGCTGCCACCTGGAGCACCACGGGCACCAGGACAGTGACACCGCTGTCACCCGGGGCACCATGGGCAGCAGGGGCACCGGGACAGTGACACCGCTGTCACCCGGGGCACCACGGGCAGCAGGGGCACCGGGACAGTGACACCGCTGTCACCCGGGGCACCACGGGCACCAGGGGCACCGGGACAGTGACACCGCTGCCACCCGGGGCACCACGGGCACTGGGGCATGGCCACCGTGGGAACCATGGGCACCAGGACACAGCCACCACGGTCACGCCCTAATGTATTACAGGGTAATTATGGATTATTACACCCTAATAATCATATAGCAATTTAGATAAGCTACAACACCACAATAAACGTATAATGAGTTTTATGTCATTATGTATTGTATGTGGGAAGAGTGATGATGATGATGATGATGACGATAATGATGATAAGGGAATTAGTAAAAATGCATTGGTTTCATGATTGTTACATGTTACATGTGAAAAAATTAATGACAATCGTGAGTGATGGAATAATTATTAATAGAACAGAACGATGAATAATGGAATTATTATTAATAGAATAGAATAATGGAATGATTAATAGAAATGCACTAATTTTGCAAAAATTGTAAAGATGAAAATATTAGGAATATATTAGTTTCGTGGTGGCAGTAAAAAAGATACTAGAAATACGTTTGTATCGCGATGATAATAATAATGAAAACATCATTATAAATGCATCAATCTCACGATGACGAAGACAATAATAACAAAACATTCTAAAACTGCATTAATTCCACGCCCATCCCCTGCCGTGCTTGGCACTGGGGGCACACTGAGGTGGCCAAACCCCAGAGCGCCCGCACTGCCCAAACCCATGCCCACCTCCCAGCCCTCGGAGAGCTCAGGGCGTGTCCCCAGGTGTCCCCAGGTGTCCCCAGGTGTCCCCGTACCTTGCAGACCCGTGCCACACGTGCCACCACCTGCTCGGCGTAGCAGTCGTACTCGACGGCGCGCTCGCTGAAGAAGAAGTAAACCTTGTCGTCGTCGCCGCTGCCGCTGCCCGCGCTCTCAGGCACGAACGCCGACGCCACGAAGTGGGGCTCTGCCAAACCACCGTGTCACTGCTCTGCCCGCTCCCCTGCCGTGCCCCCTGTCCCCTCCCCGGGCCCCCTGTCCCCTGCCGTGCCCCGTCACCTCCCATGTCCCCTGTCCCCTGCCGTGCCCCCTGTCACCTCCCATGTCCCCTGTCCCCTGCCGTGTCCCCTGTCACCTCATGTCCCCGTCACCTCCCATGTCCCTGTCACCTCCCTGATTCCCTGTCCCCATCCCCATGTCCCCTTGTTCCTTCCTGTGTCCTGTTCCCTCTTATGTCCCCTTCCATGTCCTCTTTCCCCTCCCTGCGCCCCGTCACCTCCCCATGTCCCCTGTCCCCTTCTCCATGTCCCCTGTCCCCTGCCATGCCCTGTCCCCTCCCGTGTCCCCCGTCCCCTCCCGTGTCCCCTGTCCCCTGCCATGCCCTGTCCCCTCCCGTGTCCCCCGTCCCCTCCCGTGTCCCCTGCTCCCTCCTGTGCCCCGTCCCCTGCCGTGTCCCCTGTCCCCTTCCGTGTCCCCTGTCCCCTGCCGTGCCCCGTCCCCTGCCGTGTCCTCTTTCCCCTGCCGTGTCCCCTGTCCCCTGTCCCCTCCTGTGTCCCCTGTCCCCTGCCGTGTCCTCTGTCCCCTGTCCCTTGGCGCGTCCCCTGTTCCCTGGCGCGTCCCCTGTCCCCTCCTGTGTCCCCTGCCGTGCCCCCTGTCCCCTGTCCCCTGCTGTGTCCCCTGTCCCCTGCCGTGTCCTCTGTCCCCTGGCGCGTCCCCTGTCCCCTCCTGTGTCCCCTGCCGTGTCCCCTGTCCCGTCCCCTCCTGTGTCCCCTGTCCCCTGCCGTGTCCTCTTTCCCCTGCCGTGTCCCCTGTCCCCTGTCCCCTCCTGTGTCCCCTGTCCCCTGCCATGTCCCCTGTCCCCTGGCGCGTCCCCTGTCCCCTCCTGTGTCCCCTGCCGTGTCCCCTGTCCCCTGTCCCCTCCTGTGTCCCCTGTCCCCTGCCGTGTCCTCCTTCCCCTGCCGTGTCCCCTGACCCCTCCCGTGTCCCCTGTCCCCTCCTGTGTCCCCTGTCCCCTGCCGTGTCCTCCTTCCCCTGCCGTGTCCCCTGACCCCTCCCGTGTCCCCTGTCCCCTCCTGTGTCCCCTGTCCCCGGGCGTGTCCCCACCGTTGAGCCAGGAGGTGAGGTACTCTGTCTTCATGGAGTAGTGCGGGCCCAGGTTGCGCAGGATGACGGGCTCCGTGCCCAGGAAGTTGTTGAAGGTGGCCGAGTAGAGCTCCCCGTCTGTGGGGGAGGGGTTTAGGGGGGGTGGCGGGCACGGGGGGCACCCCCCGGGGCCCCAGAGGCGTCACCTACCCACGATGAGGCCGGTGTGGCCCTTGGTGGGGTCGTAGGGACATTTCCCCTTGCCGTCCTCGAATGCCACCGGGTCCAGGGTGAAGCCGGACAGCTCCTGGGGGGCACAAAGTCATGTCCTCCCACCCACACAGCCCCAGGCACATGGACAGCCCTCCAGGTGACCCTGCTGGGACAGGGACAGCCCTGGGCCACCCTCCTGGGACAGGGACAGACCTGGGACACCCTGCTGGGGACAGGGACAGCCCTGGGACAGGAACAGCCCTGGGACAGGGACAGGGACGGCCCTGGGACACCCTGCTGGGGACAGGGACAGCCCTGGACAGGGACAGCCCTGGGACAGGGACAGGGACAGGGACAGCCCTGGGACACCCTGCTGGGACAGGGACAGCCCTGGACAGGGACAGGGAGACCCCTGGATGATCCTTTTGGGACAGGGACACCACTAAATGATCCTGCTGGGGACAGGGACAACCTTGGACCACTCTGCTGAGGATAGGGACACCCCTGGATGACGATGGCAGGGACACTTCTAGACACCCATTATGGGGACAAGGACACTCATCCACGATCCTCTGGGACATGGGGACGACCCTGGATGATGCTCCTGGGGACAGGGACAGCCCTGGAGCACCCTGGGGACAGGGACCCTTCCACGATGACCTATCTGGGACACCCCAAGCGCACAGGAGACACCCCCAGCCTGCCCTCACGGACACAAAAGCCACCCCTGGGGACACCTGGGACACCCTCAATGTGCCCTCACAGGCAGAAACCCACCCTAAAGGCCACCCCTGGGGACAGGGCCACCCCACAGGGCGGGGGGATGGCGGACCCTGGGTTTTGGGGCCCCCACTCACGATGTAGGTGCACTTGGGCTGGAAGGCGTAGGTGCCGCAGGCGTAGAGGTGGGAGCTGTTGTAGCTCTGCAGGAAGCGCACGTAGTTGAAGCAGTCGGTCTGGGAGGGGACACAGGGGACATTAACGGGGTGACAACACAGCCAGGGGGGGCTGAGTGTGGGGACAAGGGACAGGGCACAGGGACAGGGATGATGGTCCCAGGCATGGGCACAGCGCACACGGCACGGGGACAGTGGCACAGGGATAGGGGACAGGGGGCGCTGCCACCACATGGGGACAGGGGAATGTGGACACAGAGCATTACATGGGGACAGCGATGCTGGAGCTGGCATGGCATGGGGACACTGGGTATGACACGGGGACACTGGAGCTGGTGTGACAGGGGACACAGGACACGGCACAGGGACACTCGACTGGTGTGACAGGGGGACACAGGACACGGCACAGGGACACTGGAGCTGGTGTGACAGGGGGACACAGGACACGGCACAGGGACACTGGAGCTGGTGTGACAGGGGACACAGGACACGGCACAGGGACACTGGAGCTGGTGTGACAGGGGGACACAGGACACGGCACAGGGACACTGGAGCTGGTGTGACAGGGGACACAGGACACGGCACAGGGACACTCGACTGGTGTGACAGGGGGACACAGGACACGGCACAGGGACACTGGAGCTGGTGTGACAGGGGACACAGGACATGGCACAGGGACACTGGAGCTGGTGTGACAGGGGGACACAGGACACGGCACAGGGACACTGGAGCTGGTGTGACAGGGGACACAGGACATGGCACAGGGACACTGGAGCTGGTGTGACAGGGGGACACAGGACACGGCACAGGGACACTGGAGCTGGTGTGACAGGGGGACACAGGACACGGCACAGGGACACTTGACTGGTGTGACAGGGGGACACAGGACACGGCACAGGGACACTGGAGCTGGTGTGACAGGGGGACACAGGACACGGCACAGGGACACTGGAGCTGGTGTGACAGGGGGACACAGGACACGGCACAGGGACACTGGAGCTGGTGTGACAGGGGGACACAGGACACGGCACAGGGACACTGGAGCTGGCATGGTGCCCCAAGCCCCCCCAGCGCCCCTGTGCCCACCTGGTTGTTCTTGCCCTTCTGCACGCACTCCGCTTTCTTCTCCACGGGCGCCTCCCAGGAGATCTGGGGGTGGCAGAGGGGTCAGGGGCGGGGATGTCACCCCCGCCCCCCAGCCCCGGCGGGATTTGGGGCGCCCCGGGGCCTCACCGCCGCCTTGAGCTCCACGGTGCCGGTGGCCAGGGCGAACACGGCCTCGCGGGCGCCCACGTAGAGCAGCCGCTCGGCCTCGTCCAGCGTCAGCGTCAGGTAGTGCGACACCCCGCCCTGCGAGAAGCGCTTGGCCGCGTCCCGCAGCTCTGTGGGGACAGGGACACTGCTGGGACACCACAGCCCGGGGGACAGGGACACTGCGGGGACACCACAGCTCAGGGGGACACTGCCAGGACACCACAGCTCAGGGGACGGGGACACTGCCGGGACACCACAGCTCAGGGGGACACTGCTGGGACACCACAGCTCGGGGGACAGGGACACTGCTGGGACACCACAGCTCGGGGGACAGGGACACTGCGGGGACACCACAGCTCGGGGGACGGGGACACTGCTGGGACACCACAGCTCGGGGGACGGGGACACTGCTGGGACACCACAGCTCGGGGGACAGGGACACTGCGGGGACACCACAGCTTGGGGGACGGGGACACTGCGGGGACACCACAGCTCAGGGGATGGGGACACTGCGGGGACACCACAGCTTGGGGGACGGGGACACTGCGGGGACACCACAGCTCAGGGGGACACTGCCGGGACACCACAACTCAGGGGACGGGGACACTGCCGGGACACCACAGCTCAGGGGGACACTGCCGGGACACCACAGCTCAGGGGACGGGGACACTGCCGGGGCACCACAGCTCAGGGGACAGGGACACTGCCGGGACACCACAGCTCAGGGGGACACTGCCGGGACACCACAGCTCAGGGGGACACTGCCGGGACACCACAGCTCAGGGGACAGGGACACTGCCGGGACACCACAGCTCCCTGGGCACAGCACACTGGGACCCCCTGCAGCTCTGTGGGGACATGGGGACACGGTGGGGACACCACACTGGGACCTCACAGCAAGCCCTGCCCCTGCCAGATCCCCCTGCAGCTCTGTGGGGACATGGGGACACTAAGCTGGGACCCCCCCCCCCCGCAGCTCTGTGGGAACGTGGGGACCCCGCCATGGAGCTCTGAGGGGACACTGTGTTGGGACCCCCACCCACAGCTCTGCAGGGACACGGGGACCCAGGGCAGGGACCCCCGGGCACCCCCGCCCCTGCCGGACCCCCCCGGGCCCCCCGGAGCCCCCCAGCCCCGTGGCACACAAAGGTCCCTTTGTCACAGCCGAACACAGCGGCCTTTGCAGGGGCCCCGCGCCCCCCCGCGCCCCCCGGCCACCCCCGGGCCCGCAGAAAGGGACCATTGACGGGACAGCGCCGGGCCCCGGGCGGGGACGGGGACAGGGACGGGCACGGGGACAGGGGCTGGCACGGCACGGGGGCGGCACGGGCACAGTGGCACTGAGAGGGTGGGGGTCCTGGCTGTGGGGACAAGGGACACTGCACAGGGACAGTGTCACTGAGAGGGTGGGGACAAGGGACACTGCACAGGGACAGTGGCACTGAGAGGGTGGGGACAAGGGACACTGCACAGGGACAGTGGCATGGCTGAGCACGCAGGTCCTGGTTGTGGGGACAAGGGACACTGCACAGGGACAATGGCATGGCCCAGGGTGCAGGTCCTGGTTGTGGGGACAAGGGACACTGCACAGGGACAGTGACATGGCTGAGGCTGGGGGTCCTGGCTGTGGGGACAAGGGACATGGCGCAGGCATGGGGATGACGGTTCCAGGTGTGGGGACAGGGGTTATGACATGAGGACAGCAGGGGGACAGTGGCAAAGCCAAGGGACCAAAGTCTCAGGCACGGGACCGTGGCACAGCAGAGGGGTCTGGCATGGGGACAGGGGACACGGCTTGGGGACACTGGCATGGGACAGGGATAGAGGACAGAAGGCGCTGCCACCACATGGGGACAGGGGAATGTGGCGCAGCATGGGGACACGGGGCATGGCACGGGGACAGGGACACTGGAGCTGGCACGGCTCGGGGACACCGGGTGACAGCACAGGGCAGGGACACAGGCTGCCGGCACAGGACAAGGACAGAATCTCGGGGTGCTGGCAGGGCACGGGGCCATGGCAGAGGGATGGGGACAGGGGACATAACAAAGGGACGGGGACACAGGACACGGCCGAGGGATGAGACAGGATGATGGCAGGGCGTGGGGACAGGAAACGGCCGAGGGATGGGACAAGGGACACGGCAGACGGATGGGACGGGGCGGTGGCAGGGCCCGGCACAGGGGACATGGAGCAGGGATAGGACAAAGGACCTGGCAGAGGGATGGGGACAGGGGATGGGGCACTGGGATGGGACAGGAGACATGACACAGGGAACATGGATGGGACAGGGGACATGGCAGAGGGATGGGGACAGGGGATGGGGCACTGGGATGGGACAGGAGACATGACACAGGGAACATGGATGGGACAGGGGACATGGCAGAGGGATGGGGACAGGGGATGGGGCACTGGGATGGGACAGGAGACACGACACAGGGACAGGGGACACGACACAGGGGACAGGGATGGGACAGGGGACATGGCAGAGAGACGGGGACAGGGGACAAGGCACTGGGATGGGACAGGAGACACGACACAGGGACAGGGGACACGATACAAGGGACAGGGATGGGACAGGGGACATGGCAGAGGGATGGGGACAGGGGATGGGGCACTGGGATGGGACAGGAGACACGACACAGGGATAGGGGACACGATACAAGGGACAGGGATGGGACAGGAGGCATGATAAAAGGGACAGGAATGGGGACAGGGGACACGGCACAGGGATGGCACAGGGCAGTGGCCCCCAGGCACCGGCACAGGACTGGGGACACAGAGCAGCAGCCCCGCATGTCCCCCCTATGTCCCCACAGACTCCAGTTTTGGGGACACCCACCCACCCCACGGTGCTGACAAACTCCGGGGGGTGACAACAGCCACCACCACGTCACCCCGCCGTGACGAGGGACACAACCAATCCCCCCCCGTCCCCGAGTCCCCCGGCACTCACCCGCGTAGGGGACAGTCCTCCTGGGCACAGCACTCCACGAGGCCCCCGCGGCGGCGGCGGCGGCGGCGGTGACGAGGGCCAGCAGCGCGGGCAGGGCCGGCGGCCGGCCGGGGGCCATGGCTCCGGGGCGGGGGGCACACCGCGGGGTCCCTGCGGGGGGACACGGCCACGCCGGGGCCCCGTCAGCGCCACGGGGCAGCGGCGGCGGCGGCGTCACGCGGGCGGCGCGGGGACAAGGCGGCATTGAGGCAGCGCTGTCACGAGGCCGGGGGCACCCCACGCCCCGGGGGACACCCCGACCCTGCCCCCCGCCTCCCACAGCCGCTCCTCTCCCGGGGGGGAGCCCACGGAGAGCAGGAAACCGAGCCCGGCCGCTTCCCACACCTCCCACGTCCTGCCCGGGAGCCGCCGGTGCTGCGGGGGTGCCCCCGCCGTGCCCCCCCTCCCGGTGCCCCGGGCCGGGCAGGATGCGGCCGGGAATTGTTCTGCCCTGCCCGGAGGGAAGCAGGAAGTTGGGGGGGCTCCGGGGGGGGCCCCCAGTGACGGCTCAGGAAGGATTTCCGGGAGGGTGGGGGGCCGGGAATGGCTGTGGGAATGGGGGACACCCCGGCCGGCCTTCCTGGGGCGGGGGCTGAGGGCGGCACGGGCACAGCTGGGGTGTGACGGGCACAGCTGGGGCGCCATGGGCACAGCTGGGGTATGACAGGCACAGCTGGGGTGTGATGGGCACAGTTGGGGTGCATGGGCACAGTTGGGGTACCACGGGCACAGTTGGGGTACCACGGGCACAGCTGGGGTGCCACAGGCACAGCTGGGGTATGACAGGCACAGCTGGGGTGTGATGGGCACAGTTGGGGTACCACGGGCACAGCTGGGGTGCCACGGGCACAGCTGAGGTATGACAGGCACAGTTGGGGTGTCAGGGGCACAGCTGGGGTGCCACGGCCACAGTTGGAGGGCCAGGTGCACAGTTGGGGTGTCAGGGGAACAGCTGGGGTGCCACGGGCACAGCTGGCATGACACAGGAATAAATGTGATGCCACAGGCACAGCTGGGGTGTCACGGGCACAGTTGGGGTGTCAGCAGCACAGCTGGAGCGTCACGGGCAAAACTGGGGTGCCATGAGCACAGTCAGAGCACAACACGTAAATCTGGGGTGCCACTGGGAGAATTGGGGTGCCACAGGCAAAGACGGGGTGTCATGGGCATGGCCAGGGTGCCATGGGCACAGCTGGGGCCCCATGGGCAAAATTGGGGTGCCACGGGCAAAACGGGGGTGCCGCGGGCTCAGCCGGGGCACAACAGGTAAATCTGGGGTGCCACGGGCCAATCTGGGGTGCCCCGGGCACGGCCGGGGCGCCACAGGCACGGCCAAGCTGCCGTGGGCACGGCTGGGGTGCAACAGGCACAGCCGGGGTGCAACAGGCACGGCGACAGGGACAAAAGCACGGCGAGGGTGCCACAGGCCACGGCCGCGGCCGCGGCGGCCCGGGCACCACCGGGGAGCCCCGGGCAAAGCCGGGGTGCCCCGGGCATGGCTGAGGTGGCCTGGGCACGGCCGGGGTCCCCAGAGCGGGGACAGGCACCCTCAGGGTACAACAGGCAGGCCGGTGCCCCCGCGCTCCCCAAGTGCGGCGCTGGACACCCGGGAGTGCCCTGAGGGGCCCGAGGTGCCGCGGGCCCGGGCGGGGGTCCTCACCGCGGTGCCCCCGGGGTCCCCAGCGCGGTGACACCCCGGGTCCCCAGCACGCCGCCCGCCCATCTCCGGGTCCCCACGGCCACGCGCCCCCCGTTGCCCGTACCGTGGGGGGGGGTTCCCGGTGCACCGACGGATCCCAGCGGCGGAGGGGGGGGTTCCGGCCCCCCCATCAACGGGCGGGGGGGGGGAGCCGGCGGCGATCCCCGGTACCGGGAGGAACAAAGCGCCTCCCCCCTCCTCCTCCTCCCGCCCCCGCGGCTCCGCCACAACAATACCGGGGCGGGGCGGGGCGGGGGGGGGGCCCGCACTCACCTCAGGGCGCGGCGGCGGCGGCGGCGGCGGCGGGGCGGGAGGCGGCCGTGAGGGGCGGGGGGGCTCGGGGGGGGCCCAACCGGGGCGGCGGCGGCGGGAGGCGGCGGCGGGAGGCGGGGGCCCGGCGGGGCGCGGGCGGGGCGGCGGAGGGAGGCGGCGGAGCGGGGCGGGGGGCGCGGGGGGGCCCGGCCGGGGCGCGGGAGGCGGGAGCGGCCGTGAGGGGCGGCGGCGGGAGCGCGCCGCGCGGCTCCGCGCGGCCCCGCCCCGCCGTGACGTCACGGGCCCCCCTCAGGGGAGGGGGGCGCGGGTCGGGCCGGGTCAGATCGGAACCGCTCGGGTCGGGTCGGGTCAAGTCGGAAGCGCTCGGGTCCGCTCCCGGCGGGTCTGATCGGATCGGAACCGCTCGGGTCGGGTCGGAACCGCTCGGGTCGGATTGGAACCGCTCGGGTCGGGTCGGAACCGCTCGGGTCGGATTGGAACCGCTCGGGTCAGATCGGAACCGCTCGGGTCAGATCGGAACCGCTCGGGTCGGGTCGGAACCGCTCGGGTCGGGTCAGAAGCGCTCGGGTCAGATGGGCCCCCGGTCCAGTCGGAAGCGCGGCCGCTCGGAGCAGCTTGGCTCAGAATGGCTCGGAACCAGTCGGGTTTTACTGGAACCAGTTGGCTCAACCAGGCTCAGGCCAGCACAGCTCGGCTCTGTTTGGGTCGGATCTAGAACCAGTCTACCCAGTTCAGCCCCACTGGCCTGGCTTGGCTCAACCAGGCTCGGCCCAGTTCGGGGTGTCCCGGTTGGGCTCAGCCCCGTTAAGCCCCACTGGCCAGGCTAGGCTTAACCAGGCTCGGCCCAGTTCAGAGCGTCCTGGTTGGACTAAGGCCCGCTTCAGACCTCCCTAACCTGGCTTGGCTCAGCCCAGCTTGGTTTAACCAGGCTCAGCCCAGCCCGCTGGCCTGGCTCGGCTCAGCTCAGCCTGGTTTTACCCGCCCCAGTTTGGCTCGGTTCAGCCCAGCTTAACCAGGCTCGGCCCATCCTAGTTCAGCTCAGCTCAGCGCTGTTCAGCCCAGTTTCACCAATCCCAGTTCCGTTATTTTCCTTCAGGTCCCCGGTGCCGTCCCCAGTGCCATCCCAGTGCTACCACAGCGCCACTCCCAGTGCCATCCCCGGTGCCGTTTCTGGGATCTGTTCCTGGGAATCCTGCCCGGGATCCCTGTCTGGGATCCATTCCCGGGATCCTGAGCAGGGGATGTCCCTGGCTCCCAGCCCAGGCTACTTTCCCGGGATCCCTTCCTGGGGTCCCTGAGCAGGAATCCTTTCTGGGGTCCCTGCCTGGAACACCGGACCAGGGGATTTGACTGGGAATCCTGTCCGGGAATCCTTGCCTGGGGATCCCTGCCCAGGATCCCTTCCAGGATCCTTTCCCAGGATCCCTTCCCAGGATCCTTTCCCAGGATCCCTTCCCAGGATCCCTTCCCAGGATCCCTTCCCAGGATCCTTTCCCAGTATCCCTTCCCAGGATCCTTTCCCAGTATCCCTTCCCAGGATCCCTTCCCAGGATCCCTTCGCAGGATCCCTGCCCAGGGTCCCTGTCCTGGCGAGGACGAAGAAGGAGAGGACGAGGACGAAGGCCAGGTGTGCCCCAGCACAGGCGGGTCACCTCCAGGGACAGGACAAGGGACACGTGGTGCCATCCCTGCTGGGCACGGCCGAGCTGGCACGGCCGGCGGGCACTCTCCCGGCGCTGGCACCACGCTCCACTAATTAACGGGGCAGAGATAACGAGGGCACGCGCAGCGGGCAGCGCACCCGGCAGATGGCACCGAGCTGTCCCCAAAGCCAGCGCCGAGGTGACACCGGGGACCGGGAGGCTCTGCCCGCGTCCCCTGTCACCCGTCACCCCGAAATGCCCGGGGACACAACACTGGGTGGGCACTCTGGGACCCCCCGATGCCCTGGGACCCCCCCAATGTCCAGGGACCCCCGATACCCGGAGACCCCCCCATGCCCGGGTACCCCTCAACATTCAGGGACCCCCCAATGCTCAGAGACCTTTCAATGCCCATAGACCCCCCCCCCAATTCCCAGGGACCCCACAGTGCCCAAGGGACCCCTTGATACCCAGAGACCCCACAGTGCCCGGGTACCTCTCAATGCCCAGAGACCCCCAAAATGCCCAGGGCCCCCCAAATGCCCAGAGACCCCCCAATGCCCAGGGACCCCACAGTGCCCGGGTACCCCTCGATGCCCAGGGACCCCCCCAATGCCCAGTGAGGACAAGTTGGGGGTGTCCGGAGCCCCTCTTGGGGCACAGGGTGGCCCTTGGGGACAACCGGGGGGTGACCAGAGCCCCCCTTTGGGCACCACGTGTGGCCTCACCGGAAAGGGGCGTGGTCTGAAGCGTGGCGTGGCTTTCGCATAAACAACCAATAGGAAGCCTCGGACTTCGTGCTGGCTCCGCCCCCTACCCCGCCCCGCCGCGTTCGAACCCTCAGGCGCTCAAACGTCAATCAAAGCGTGGCGGGCTGGCAGCCCGGCCAATCACAGGCAGCTCTCGGAGTGGGAGGCGGGATTTAGCGGGCACCAACTAATCAGAAGGCGCAATGGGCGGGGCCTTTCTCCCCGCATCAGGCGCACCTCCGGTTCGCGCCGCCATTTCCGCCTGACCCGGAAATTCTGCTGTGGGCGCTTCCGGTGCGGCTGCGGCGCGGCCTCGTCAGGGCCCGTTCCCGCTCCCGTTCCCGGCCCCGCTCCCGGCCCCGCTCCCGTTCCTGTTCCTGCTCCCGGCCCCGCTCCCGGTGCAGCCATGGCGGACGTGACCGCCCGTAGCCTGCAGTATGAGTACAAGGCGGTGAGTGCGGGCCCGGTGCCCTGAACCCCCTCCCCCCCGTTACCGTGAGCCCATCCCGGTGCCGTTAGCTCCCTCCGCCCCGATTTGGGGACCCATTTCCGGAGCCTCAGCCCCACGGGGATCCCTCAGGCCCAGTTCGGGACCCCCTGACCCGCCCCAGTCCCATTTGGACACCCCTGGTCCCCGTTTTGGACACCCCGGGGCCCCCCAGCCCCACTTTGGGACCCCCGGACTTCCCCCAACCCCACTTTGGGACCCTCAGCCCCATTTTAGGACCTCCCTGACCGCCCCAAACCCCATCATAGGACCCCCAGTCCCGTTTCTGGATACTTTAGCCCCATTCTGGGATTCCCCGGCCCCATTTTGAGATCCCTGTGCCTTCTCCCACCCCAACTAAGCACCCCCAGCCCCATTCTAGGGTTCCCCAGTTCCATTTTGGGACCCCTTCGACTCGTCCCAGCCCCAGTTTGAGTCCCCAGCCCCATTCTGGAATTCCCCAGTTCAATTTTGGGACCCCTGGACTCGTCCCAGCCCCATTCTGGGATCCCCCAGCCCCATTCTGGGATCCCCCAGCCCCATTTCAGGATCCCCCAGCCCCATTTCAGGATCCCCCAGCCCCATTCTGGGATCCCCCAGCCCCATTCTGGGATCCCCCAGCCCCATTCTGGGATCCCCCAGCCCCATTTCAGGATTCCCCAGCCCAATTCTGAGCCCCCTGTGCCTTCCCCCCCCCAATCCACCCCCCCATCCCCATTCCCGTGGCCGCCCCCCTGACCTCACGTCCCGTTTTCCCCGTTTTTTTCCCCCCAGAACTCGAACCTGGTGCTGCAGGCCGACCGCTCGCTGATCGACCGCACGCGGCGCGACGAGCCCACGGGGGAGGTGCTGTCCCTGGTGGGGAAGCTCGAGGGGACACGCATGGGGGACAAGGCGCAGAGGACCAAGCCCCAGATGCAGGAGGAGAGAAGGGCCAAGTGAGCGCACAAACTGGGAATTCTCCCTGGGAAGTCTCAGGGGGAGGTGGGAGAGGTTGGGGGGATCTGTGTGACGGCTTCTCTTTGGGTACCACGTCCTGGCAAAGCTGCTTTGGCTGGTGCCTGATTTGCCAAAAAAGCTGTGGGTTCTGCTGCCCAGTTTCCTAGGAAAGCTGCTTTTCCTGGCTTCTAATTTCCCACAAAAGTTGCTTTTTCTGGTGTCCCTGTTGTCCCTTTTTCCAGTTCCTTTTCCTGGACAAGCTCAGCCAGACTCCCAGGCTGCAGATATCCCGGGAAAGTCGCCTTTCCCAGTTCCTCATTTCCCCAGAAATCCGCTTTTCCTGGTGCCCAGTTTCCAAAGAAAGAGGCTTTTCCTGGTGTTAAATTTCCCAGGAGAGCTGCTATTCCTGGCTCCTGGTTTCCCAGCAAAGCTGCTCTTCCTGGTGGTAAATTTCCCAGGAGAAGCTGCTTTTCCCGTTACCCAATTTCCTGAGAAAGCTGCTGTTCCTGGCCCCAAATTTCCCAGGAAAGCTGCTGCTCCTGGTGCCAAATTTCCACAGAAATCTGCTTTTCCTGCTGCCTGGTTTCCCAGGAGAGTTTTGGGCTGGGAGGGATTCTGAAGACCCCAAACCCATGGAGCTTCCCCTGGCCTTGGGCACTGCCGGGGCCGCCGGGGCAGCCACGGCTGCTCTGGGAATTCCAGCCCGCCCTCATTCCTCCCCCAAATCCCACCGCCATCCCCATTTCCCTGGTGGGAAGCCATTCCCTCCAGCTCTCCTGGAGCCCCTTTGGGCTCTGGCAAAGGGCTCTGAGCTCTCCTTGGAGCTTTCCCTTTTCCAATTCAAGATTTTTGGGAATATTTGGAGGTGCAGCCCCAAACCCACCCAGCTCAGAGCTGCCGACACTGGGAAAAATCATTGTGAGGAACAAAACCAAACCAATTTCCCCGCTTTGTTTTGGGAATAAAGGGGTCTGGAAAGAGCTGGGTTTGGGCCTCTGATTCCCAGAATTCCCAGAATTCCCAGAATCACCAGGTTGGAAGAGACCTCCAAGCTCATCAAGTCCAACCCAGCCCCGACACCTCAACTAAACCCTGGCCCCGAGTGCCGCATCCAGCCTTTCCTTAAACACCTCCAGGGATGGTGACCCCACCTCCTCCCCGGGCTGACAGTTCCAGGATTTTATCACTCTTTCTGTCAAAAACTTTTCCTGATATCCAACCGAAATTTCCCTCGGCACGGCTTGTGTCCTCTCGTTCTGTCAGTTACTGCCTGGAGAAAGAGAGCAGCCCCAGCTGAGCACGGCCACCTCTCAGGGGTTGTGGGGAGTGGTCAGGTCACCCCTGGGAGTGATCAGGTGACCTCTGGGAGTGATCAGGTCACCCCTGGGAGTGATCAGGTCACCCCTGAGAGTGATCAGGTCACCCCTGGGAGTGATCAGGTGACCTCTGGGAGTGATCAGGTCACCTCTGGGAGTGATCAGCTCACCCCTGAGTCTCCTTTTCTCCAGGATAAACACCCCAGCTCCCTCCGCCGTTCCTCACGGGGTTTGTGTTCCCGGCCCCTCATCAACCTCGTGGCCTCCTCTGGGTGTGCTCGGGGGTCTCAATGTCCATCCCAAACTGAGGGGCCACAGCTGGACACAGCCCTCGGTGTCCATCCTGAACTGGACACAGCCCTCGGTGTCCATCCTGAACTGGACACAGCCCTCGGTGTCCATCCTGAGCTGGACACAGCCCTCGGTGTCCATCCTGAACTGGACACAGCCCTCGGTGTCCATCCTGAACTGGACACAGCCCTCGGTGTCCATCCTGAGCTGGACACAGCCCTCGGTGTCCATCCTGAACTGGACACAGCCCTCAATGTCCATCCTGAGCTGGACACAGCCCTCAATGTCCATCCTGAGCTGGACACAGCCCTCAATGTCCATCCTGAGCTGGACACAGCCCTCAATGTCCATCCTGAGCTGGACACAGCCCTCAATGTCCATCCTGAACTGGACACAGCCCTCAATGTCCATCCTGAACTGGACACAGCCCTTGGTGTCCATCCTGAACTGGACGCAGCCCTCGGTGTCCATCCTGAACTGGACGCAGCCCTCGGTGTCCATCCTGAACTGGACACAGCCCTCAATGTCCATCCTGAACTGGACACAGCCCTCGGTGTCCATCCTGAGCTGGACACAGCCCTCAATGTCCATCCTGAACTGGACACAGCCCTCAATGTCCATCCTGAACTGGACACAGCCCTCGGTGTCCATCCTGAACTGGACACAGCCCTCGGTGTCCATCCTGAACTGGACACAGCCCTCGGTGTCCATCCTGAGCTGGACACAGCCCTCAATGTCCATCCTGAACTGGACACAGCCCTCGGTGTCCATCCTGAGCTGGACACAGCCCTCGGTGTCCATCCTGAGCTGGACACAGCCCTCGGTGTCCATCCTGAGCTGGACGCAGCCCTCGGTGTCCATCCTGAGCTGGACACAGCCCTCAATGTCCATCCTGAGCTGGACGCAGCCCTCGGTGTCCATCCTGAGCTGGACGCAGCCCTCGGTGTCCATCCTGAGCTGGACGCAGCCCTCAATGTCCATCCTGAGCTGGACGCAGCCCTCGGTGTCCATCCTGAACTGGACACAGCCCTCGGTGTCCATCCTGAACTGGACACAGCCCTCAATGTCCATCCTGAGCTGGACACAGCCCTCGGTGTCCATCCTGAACTGGACACAGCCCTCGGTGTCCATCCTGAGCTGGACACAGCCCCCAGTGTCCGCTCTGGCCTGCCCCACTCGCGGTGTGGCCGGAGCAGTGCCCAGGACGGTGTCGGGGTGCCCCCCGCCCCTGCTGGCCATCAGCCCTCCCGATTGCCGTTTTTCCCGGTGTCCCCAGGAGGAGGAAGCGGGACGAGGACCGGCACGACATCAACAAGATGAAGGGCTACACGCTGCTCTCCGAGGGCATCGACGAGATGGTCGGCATCATCTACAAACCCAAGACCAAGGAGACGCGCGAGACCTACGAGGTCCTGCTCAGCTTCATCCAGGCTGCCCTGGGCGACCAGGTGAGGCGGGCATCGCCCCTGGGGCCGGGGGAATCCAGCCCCACCACCGGGCACGGGCCATTCCCGCTGTCCCACGCCATCCAGCCTGGCCTGGGACGCTTCCAGGGGCAGCCGCAGCTTCTCTGGGAATTCCATCCCAGCCAGGAATTCCTTCTCAAAATCCCATCCAAACCTGCACGTGGAATCCCGGGATGGGTTGGGTTGGAAGGGACCCCAACATTCCCCCGTTCCCACCGTGGCTCCCAGTGTCCCGGGCCGCTCCAGCCTGGCCTTGGGCACTCCCAGGAATCCAGGAATGTCCCATTTCCCTCGTGGGCGCTTTTCCTCGGCTTTCCATGGACGCATTTCCCCCCTTTTGGTGCCCTTCCCACTCGGAGCCACCTTTTGGTTCTCAGAGACCTCACAAACCCTCGGGATGGGAATCCCTGTCCCGGCTGGGAATTCCCTGTGTGGGATGAGAATTCCCTGTCCAGGATGGGAATGCCGTGTCCGGGGTGGGAATGCCGTGTCCGGGGTGGGAATGCCGTGCCCGGGGTGGGAATCCCGTGCCCGGGGTGGGAATGCCGTGCCCGGGGTGGGAATCCTGTGTCCGGGGTGGGAATCCCCGCGCGGGATGAGAGCCCGGCGCGTGCGGCAGCCGCGGGACATCCTGTGCGGGGCGGCGGACGAGGTGCTGGCCGTGCTGAAGAACGAGAAGCTGCGCGACAAGGAGCGGCGCAAGGAGGTGGAGCTGCTGCTGGGCCCCGCCGACGACACGCGCTACCACGTGCTGGTCAACCTGGGCAAGAAGATCACCGACTACGGCGGGGACAAGGACATCCAGAACATGGGTGCGGCCTGCGGCGCCCGCGGGGCGCTTCGGGGGGGGGGTCGGGATTTTTGGGGGGAGTTGTTGGAATTTTGGGAGATTTTTTTGGTTTGATTTTTGGGGGGATTTTTTGAAATTTTTTGGGGAGGTTTTTTTTTTTTATTTTTTGGGGTGATTTTTTGGGACTTTTTTTTATTTTTGGGGAGTTTTTTTTTAATTTTGGGGGGATTTTCAGCTAATTTTTTTTGGATTTTTGGCAGATTTTTTTGGATCTTTTTTTTAATGTTTTTGGAATTTTGGGGGATTTTTTTGGATTTTTGGGGGGCATTTTTTTTGAATTTTGATTTCTTGGGGGATTTTTTGGAATTTTTTGGGAATTTTTTTTTGTTTTTTGGGGTTTTTTTATTTTGGATTTTTTGGGATTTTCAGCTAATTTATTTTTTTATTTTTGGCGAATTTTTTTGGATTTTTTTTTTGAATGTTTTTGGAATTTTGGGGCATTTTTTTCTGATTTTTTCTGGATTTTTTTTTTTTAGCGATTTTTTCTGGGTTTTTTCTGAATTTTTTTTCTTTTTAGTGATTTTTTTCTGATTTTTTTTTTTTTAATTTTTGGCGATTTTTAAAGTTATTTTTTGGGGGGGATTTTTTTCCGGATTTTTTTTTTTAATTGTTTCAGGAATTTTTTTGGATTTTTTTTTCCCCAAGATTTTTCATGATTATTTTTTTTAATATTTCATTATTTTTTCATGGGATATTTTTTCACCTTTTTCATTTCCCAGGATTTTTTCTTTTTTTCTTTTTTTTTTTTTTTTTAATTTTTTCCGGACATTTTCAGGATTTTTCAGCTTTTTCTTTGTTTTGTTTTGTGTTTTTTTTTTTTCCCAGCTTATTTGGGGGATTTTTGGGGGGGATATTTTTGATTTTTCAGAATGTTTGAGGGGTTATTTTGGGATTTTTTTGGACATTCCCATTTTCCTCTGTCCTGTTTTCCTCCTGGAACCCCATGGGACCGGCAGGGAGCCCCGGGCACGCGGAGAATCCTGCCGGGAATGGTTTCCCAGCCCCAAAAGAAGCTGGCCTTGTGGGTTTGGGGTGTGGCTCTGGGAATTCCAGAGTTATTCCTGGTAATTCCCAGCGAATTCCTGGGGAATTCCTGCGAATTCCAGGATTATTCCTGTTGATTCCTGGTGAATTCCTGTTAATTCCCGGTGAATTCCTGGGAACTCCTGGGAATTCCAGGATTATTCCTGTTAATTCCTGGTGAATTCCTGGTAATTCGTGGTGAATTTCTGGGAATTCTTGGTGAATTCTGGGTTTATTCCTTTGAATTCCTGGTAATTCCAGGATTATTCCTGTTAATTCCTGCTGAATTCCCGGTGAATTCCTGGTGAATTCCAGGGTTATTCCTGTTAATTCCTGATGAATTCCTGGTGAATTCCAGGGTTATTCCTGTTAATTCCTGATGAATTCCTGGTGAGTTCCAGGATTATTCCTGGTGAATTCCTGATGGATTCCTGATGAGTTCCTGGTGAATTCCTGACGGATTCCTGATGAGTTCCTGGTGAATTCCTGGGGAATTCCTGACGGATTCCTGATGAGTTCCTGGTGAATTCCTGGGGAATTCCTGACGGATTCCTGATGAGTTCCTGGGGAATTCCTGGGGAATTCCTGACGGATTCCTGATGAGTTCCTGGTGAATTCCTGGGGAATTCCTGACGGATTCCTGATGAGTTCCTGGTGAATTCCTGGGGAATTCCTGACGGATTCCTGATGAGTTCCTGGGGAATTCCCGGGGATTCCCGGTGATTTCCACGCCCTGTTTCCCTGCAGATGACAACATCGACGAGACCTACGGCGTGAACGTGCAGTTCGAGTCTGATGAGGAGGTGGGGCTGGCCCCGCTGTCCCGCTCTCCCGCTTTTCCTCCCGGCCGGCTCCGTCCTGCCTCCCTCAGGCCCGTTCTCCACGCGGGATCCCGTTTTTCCCGCTTTCCTCTGGCCCGTTTGCCCGTGTCTCGTGGTTTTCACGGCACCGCGCTCTTCCCCTTTTTCTTCACCTCGTTTTCCTCAGTCTCGTTTTCCTTTCTCCCGTTCTTCTCACGGAACCATCTTTAGCCCGTTTCCCTCTCTCCCGTTCTCCGTACGGGTCTCCGTGGATTCCATTTTTCTCTCTCCCATTTTCGTCCTGGCTTCCCATTTATCCCATTTCCCTTTATCCCACGTTCCTTAATCCCATTTTCCTCATGGGACCATTTTTATCCCATTTTCTTTTCTCCCGTTTTCCTTCATCCCATTTCCCTTTATCCCGCATTCCTTTATCCCGTTTTCCTTCATCCCGTTTTCCTTATGGTACCACATTCATCCCATTTTTTGATTTCGTTTCCCTTTATCCCATTTTCCTTTTTCCCGTTTCCTTTTATCCCATTTCCCTTTATCCCGTTTTCCTCCTTGGACACCCTTTACCCCACATTCCTTTATCCCGTTTCCCTCCATCCCGTTTTTCCCGGAAAAAGGGGGATTTGTGCCTCCTCCCGATAATCTCGGGGCGCCCCAATCCCCGGGGGAGCAGCTGGGAACGTTTGGGATCCTGTGGGGAAAACCGGGAGGAGAAATGGGATTGGGAAGTGCCTGGAAACCTGCCCTGGGATGGGGATTGGCAGGGAATGGGGGAGAAGAGGGGGAAAAGGGAATAGAAATGGGATTTTTTAGGGAAAAAAAGGGGATTTTTGCGTGGAAACCCCAAAATATTCCATGGGGAAACTGGAGAGTTTGGGAGGAAAGGGAAAAAAAAGGGATTTTGGGGTGGGAAAGGGGTAAAAACGGGGGGTTGGGGCAAAAAAATGGGATCTTGTGGGGGGAGAAGGGCTAAAAATGGGAAGGAAAAGAGGGATGAAAAGGGGGTTTTAGGAAGGAAAAGCGGGGTAAAAACGGGATTTTTGGATGGGAAACGGGGTTTTGTGGGAGAAAAGCGGGGTAAAAACGGGATTTTTGGATGGGAAAAGCGGGGTAAAGCGGGATTTTTGGATGGAAAACGGGATTTTTGGATGGAAAACGGGATTTTTGGATGGAAAGCGGGGTTTTTGGATGGAAAGCGGGGTTTTTGGATGGAAAGCGGGGTTTTTGGATGGAAAGCGGGGTTTTTGGATGGAAAGCGGGGTTTTTGGATGGAAAGCGGGGTTTTTGGACGGGAAAGCGGGGTTTTTGGATGGAAAGCGGGGTTTTTGGATGGAAAGCGGGGTTTTTGGATGGAAAGCGGGGTTTTTGGATGGAAAGTGGGGTTTTTGGATGGAAAGCGGGGTTTTTGGATGGAAAGCGGGGTTTTTGGATGGAAAGCGGGGTTTTTGGATGGAAAGCGGGGTTTTTGGATGGAAAGCGGGGTTTTTGGACGGGAAAGCGGGGTTTTTGGATGGAAAGCGGGGTTTTTGGATGGAAAGCGGGGTTTTTGGACGGGAAAGCGGGGTTTTTGGGGGGAGTCGGGCACTAGCCCCGGGGCGCGTCCCCGCAGGAGGGGGACGAGGACATTTACGGCGAGGTTCGGGACGAGGCCTCGGACGACGACCTGGAGGGCGACGAGGCCGTGGTTCGCTGCACGCTCTCGGCCAACGTGAGTCGGGGATTTCTCCGGGGAATTTCGGGAATTCTGGGGATTTCTCCGGGGAATTTCGGGAATTCTGGGCACAAACGCGGCGGGGATCTGGGGGGTTTGCCTCAGTGTTCCTGTGGCAGGTGAAAATTCCTGGGAGTTTTGGGATTTTCCCGGGTTTTGTCCCCGAATATTCCCGTGCCACCCCTAAGCCCGGCTCCAAACCCCAAACCGTGGAAAATCATGGGATTTTTAAGGGAATTTTTGGGATTTTTTGGGATTTCGTGTCCCTAACCATTCCCCAAACCCCAGGAATGATGGGAATTGTTGGGATTTCCCAGCTGATGGCAGCAGGGGAGCCGAGGAGCTCCAAGGAGGAGGAGCTGCACCCACGGGACATCAAAACCCTGGGGATAGTGGGGTTTTGATGGGATTTTGATGGGATTTTTTGGGATTTTGATGGGGGAAACGTCCCCCGAACGCCAAGACACGCTGGGAACCGTTGGCGTTTCGCAGCTGGTGGCGGCGGGGGAGCTGATGAGCTCCAAGAAGAAGGACCTGCACCCCCGGGACATCGACGCCTTCTGGCTGCAGCGGCAGCTCAGCCGCTTCTACGACGACGCCATCGTGTCGCAGAAGAAGGCCGACGAGGTCCTGGAGATCCTCAAGGTCCGTGGCCTCCGCGTGCCCCGGCTCTGCGGGAATGCTCCCGCTGCAAAGCGGGAATTCCGCTCCAAACCCGTCCCCGGTGTTCCCTCAGGTTTGATGGGAATTTGGGGTTGGGAATTCCCGGTGGTTTCCTGAAGGGGGTTTGTGGTGATTTTTCCTGGGAAATCGTCATCCATGGGGCGTTCCCCTCCCCATTCCCGTGTTTTTGGGGTGAAAACAGGAATTTTTGGGATTGTTTTTCCATTTGTCACCACCTCCATGGGGCGTTTCCTGCCCCATTCCCGTGTTTTTGGGGTGAAAACAGGAATTTTTGGGATTGTTTTTGCTGCTCCCAGATTTGGGGTGGTTTTTTTTTTTAGCTTCCAGCCTTGTTTCCCACATTTCCCCCCCCCCCCCCCCCCCCCCCTTCCCCACGGAAAAGAAGGAATTCCGGCTCTGCCGGGTGTGAAAATTCCGCGTTTTTCCTCCCCAGACGGCCAGCGACGACCGGGAGTGCGAGAACCAGCTGGTGCTGCTGCTGGGCTTCAACACCTTCGACTTCATCAAGGTCCTGCGGCAGCACCGCATGATGAGTGAGCGCCGCGCCCTGCCGCCCCGCCGGGGCCTTCCCCGGATTCCCGGAACCGCGGGGGGCGTTGGGGATTCCCGGGTGATGGCGGCGAGCCGAGGAGCTCCAGGGAGGGGCTGCGCCCTCGGGACGTGGAAACCCTGGGAATAATGGGATGTTGATGGGATTTTCATGGGATTTTCATGGGATTTTCATGGGATTTTCATGGGATTTTCATGGGATTTCTTGTCCCTAACCATTCCCCAGACCCCAGGGATGATGAGAATTGTTGGCATTTCCTGTCCCTATCCATTCCTCAAACCCCAGGGATGATGGGAATTTTTGGGATTTCTCAGCTGGTGGCGGCGGGGGAGCCGAGGAGCTCCAAGGAGAAGGAGCTGCACCCACAGGACATCGAAACCCTGGGAATAATGGGATTTTGATGGGATTTTGATGGGATTTTCATGGGATTTTATAGTATTGTTGGGATTTCTGTCCCTAACCGTTCCCCAGCCCCCAGGGATGGTGGGAGTTGTTGGCATTTCCCGGCCGGTGGCAGCGGGGCAGCCAGGAATGACGTGCCCCCGTGGGACGCGGGCGCCCTGTGGCTGTTCTGCCGTGGATTCCCCCTGATTTTCCCGTTCCCCCCAGTCCTGTACTGCACCTTGCTGGCCAGCGCGCAGAGCGAGGCGGAGAAGGAGCGGATCATGGGGAAGATGGAGGCCGACCCCGAGCTCTCCAAGTTCCTCTACCAGCTCCACGAGACGGAGAAAGAGGATCTGATCCGGGTCAGGCAGCTCCGCGGGGTTTGGGGCCTCTGTGGGATCCGGCTTTGGGTGGCAAACGGGCGCCGGAATTCCCCCCCCGGAATCCGCGGGAAGCGGCGGCGCCGTGGCCGCTTCTGCTTTCCCAGGGGCTGCTCTGGCAGGCCAATCCCGCCCCAAACCGCCCTGAAATGGCCCCAGATCCCACAGAACAGTCCAAAAGGGCTGTTCCTGGTTTATTCCCAAAGAAACGGAGGGAACGGGAGCAGCTGGCAGCCCGGGGATGGAGCTGAGCCTCTTCCCCGAGGCTGAATCCCGATTTTCCCCCGCAGGAGGAACGCTCCCGGCGGGAGCGCGTGCGGCAGTCCCGCATGGACACCGACCTGGAATCCATGGATCTGGACCAGGGAGGGGAGGTAAACCCCTGGGATTTTTCTCCCCAGCCGCCCCAGAGAGGCTTTTTGGAGCCCCCTTGGCAGGGAGAGCCCGCAGGGCGGTTGGATTCCCACCCGGAATCGGCAGCTTTCCCTTCCGAGGCCGGCAGGCGCGATGCCCATTTTCCCTTCTCCCCGCTCCCGGTGTTGGCAGGCGCTGGCGCCCCGGCAGGTGCTGGATTTGGAGGACCTGGTGTTTGCCCAGGGCAGTCACTTCATGGCCAACAAGAGGTGCCAGCTCCCGGACGGATCCTTCCGCAGGCAGCGCAAGGGATACGAGGAGGTTCACGTGCCCGCCCTCAAACCCAAACCCTTCGCGGCCGACGAGGTTTGCTCCCGAAAAACCGCCCCTCGGAGCCCTTTGCCGGGGCCTCTGTCCCGGAGAGCTGCGGAGGGGCTGGGAGGAGGGATGGAGGGAATGGCTGCCGCCGGGGATTTGGGGATTGTCGGGGATTTGGGGGAGGAATGAGGGCGGGCTGGAATTCCCAGAGCAGCCGTGGCTGCCCCGGCGGCCCCGGCAGTGCCCAAGGCCAGGGGAAGCTCCATGGGTTTGGGGTCTTCAGAATCCCTCCCAGCCCAAAACTCTCCTGGGAAACCAGGCGGCAGGAAAAGCAGATTTCTGTGGAAATTTGGCACCAGGAACAGCAGCTTTCCTGGGAAATTTGGGGCCAGGAACAGCAGCTTTCTCAGGAAATTGGGTAACGGGAAAAGCAGCTTCTCCTGGGAAATTGGGCAGCTTCTCCTGGGAAATTTGGGCAGCTTCTCCTGGGAAATTGGGCAGCTTTTCCTGGGAAATTTGGGCAGCTTCTCCTGGGAAATTGGGCAGCTTCTCCTGGGAAATTTGGGCAGCTTCTCCTGGGAAATTGGGCAGCTTCTCCTGGGAAATTGGGCAGCTTCTCCTGGGAAATTTGGGCAGCTTTTCCTGGGAAATTTGGGCAGCTTCTCCTGGGAAATTGGGCAGCTTTTCCTGGGAAATTGGGCAGCTTTTCCTGGGAAATTTGGCGCCAGGAGTAGCAGCTTTCTCCGGAAGTTAGACACCAGGAAAAGCAACTTTCCTGGGAAATCAGGAGCCGGGAGAAGCAGCCTTCCTGGGAAATGTGGCACCAGGAAAAGCGGCTTCCCTGGGAAGTTTGTCACCGGGTTGGAAGCTGGGCTGGTGGAAGCTCGATGGTTTTTAGGATCTTTAAAATCCCTCCCAGCCCAAAACATTCCGGGGAAATCTGGCGGCAGGAAAAGCAGCTTCTCCTGGGGAGTCGGGAGATTGGAGCGTGTGGGATGCGGAGGGTGTCCCTGGGGCTGGGATTGCAGGTCCTCTCCCGCCGGAAGCTTTCCAGGCTTGCAGGACTGGGCTCTCCCCCTCCCTCCGTCCCTTTTGAAGCCCCCAGTTTCCCCATCTCTGCAGGAACTTCCCAATTCCCTTTTTCCCACTGCGCTTCCGGGGCCGAGCTTCCCCTCCGAGGGTTTTGCTGAGCCCTCAGCTCTGGTTTTCCTGCAGCTGGGGATGATTCACGGGAATAAATCCCAGCCTTTGGTCCCCATCTGCCCCTCAAACTGAACTTCCCGGAGTGTGAATCCAGCGGTTAATCCCAGATTTTTCCCGGCCTGAACGCTGGGAGCAGGTTGGCTTATCCGTGGAAGAAAAAGGAGTTTTGCCTCTTTTCCCGGCACTGAAAAAACGAGGAATTGTCCTTTTAGGATGAGGGAGTTTTGGTGCATCCGTGAATTCCAGATCTTTTCTCACCCTGAACTCTGGGAACAGGCTGGGCTGGGAGGATTTGGGTTTTCCATGGAATCTGAGAGGACAAAAAAATGAGTTTTCCCACTTTTCCAGCCCTGATTAATTAGGAATTGTCCTTCTGGGATGAGGGAATTAATGGATTGGTTCCACCTGGATTAATCCTGGATCTTTCCCTTGTTTCCCATGGAGTTGTACTTTTGGGATGAGGGAATTTTTATGTTTATCCACAGTGGGATTAATCCCAGCTCTTTTCCCACGCTGAGCACCGGGATCAGGTTGATTGCTTGTTTTCCATGGAATCTGACAGGACAAAAAAAAGAGTTTTCCCTCTTCTCCGGCCCTGATTAATTAGGAATTGTGCTTTTGGGATTTGGGAATCTTTGTGTGCATCCACACCTGGATTAATCCCAGCTCTTTCCCCACCCTGAGCACTGGGATCAGGTTGGGTTTTGAGGGTTTGGGTTTTCCGTGGAAACTGAGAGAGTTAAAAAACCCCCGAGTTTTCCATTTTTTTTTTCCAGCCCACATTAATTAGGAATTGTCCTCGAGGGATTTGGGAATTTTTTCTGTGCATCCGCTTTTCCTGCGTGGGATCATTGTGACCTTCCCCCAAACTGCTCCATGACCTTTTCCCATCTGCTTCCCAGCCTGTCCCTGACATCTGCGGTGTGCAAACAAAGCCTGAATTCCTTCTTTCCCCCTCGTTTTCCCTCTTCCCAGCAATTGGTTTCTGTGGAAAAACTCCCCAAATATGCCCAGGCCGGGTTTGAGGGGTTCAAAACCCTCAACAGGATCCAGAGCAAACTCTTCCGGGCGGCGCTGGAGTCGGATGAGAACCTGCTGCTGTGCGCTCCCACGGTGAGATTCCCGGGATTCGGGGCTGGGTTTGGGGTCTGGCACCCGCGGAAACCCGCCCCTGGCACGGATGGGCACGGCAGAGGACAAAGAAATTCCCGGAGGGTTCCCGGGTTGGGAAAAGGGTTGGGAGAAGACGTTTCAGGGATGAGGCAGGCCGGGCGTGGAGGGCCGAAGTGGATTTGTTGGTGACGGGCTCAGAGTAGGGGGATGGGCAGTGAACTGGACCGTGGGGCCATTGCGGGGCTCCGGGACGGGCTGGGCTGGGTGTGGGGCCGCTGCAGAGCTGTGGGGTCGTGGGCTGTGTTGGGGTGGCTCTGGGGTCGTGGGGTGTGTGGGGTGTGTTGGGGTGGCTCTGGGGTCGTGGGGTGTGTGGGGTGTGTTGGGGTGGCTCTGGGGTCGTGGGGTGTGTGGGGTGTGTTGGGGTGGCTCTGGGGTCGTGGGGTGTGTGGGCTGTGTTGGGGTGGCTGTGGGGTCGTGGGGTGTGTGGGGTGTGTTGGGGTGGCTCTGGGGTCGTGGGGTGTGTGGGGTGTGTTGGGGTGGCTCTGGGGTCGTGGGGTGCTGTGGGGTGTCTGTGGGGTGCTCTGGGGTGGCTGTGGGGCCGTGGGGCGCTCTGGGGTGGCTGTGGGGCGCTGTGGGGTGGCTGTGGGGCGCTGTGGGGTGGCTGTGGGGCGCTGTGGGGTGGCTGTGGGGCGCTCTGGGGTGTCTGTGGGGCGCTCTGGGGTGGCTGTGGGGCGCTGTGGGGTGGCTGTGGGGCGCTCTGGGGTGGCTGTGGGGCCGTGGGGCGCTGTGGGGTGGCTGTGGGGTGTGTTGGGGTGGCTGTGGGGTGGCTGTGGGGCCGTGGGGCGCTGTGGGGTGTCTGTGGGGCGCTGTGGGGTGGCTGTGGGGTGTGTTGGGGTGGCTGTGGGGTGCTGTGGGGCGCTCTGGGGTGGCTGTGGGGCACTGTGGGGTGGCTGTGGGGTGTCTGTGGGGCGCTCTGGGATGGCTGTGGGGCCGTGGGGCGCTCTGGGGTGGCTGTGGGGTGTGTTGGGGTGGCTGTGGGGTGGCTGTGGGGCGCTGTGGGGTGGCTGTGGGGAGCTCTGGGGTGGCTGTGGGGCGCCGTGGGGCGCTGTGGGGTGGCTGTGGGGTGTGTTGGGGCGCCGTGGGGCGCTGTGGGGTGGCTGTGGGGTGTGTCGGGGTGGCTGTGGGGCGCCGTGGGGCGCTGTGGGGTGGCTGTGGGGTGGCTGTGGGGCGCTCTGGGGTGGCTGTGGGGCGCCGTGGGGCGCTCTGGGGTGTCTGTGGGGCGCTGTGGGGTGTGTCGGGGTGGCCGTGGGGCGCCGTGGGGCGCCCGGTGTGACGGCCGCGCGGGCGCAGGGCGCGGGGAAGACGAACGTGGCGCTGATGTGCATGCTGCGCGAGATCGGCAAACACATCAACATGGACGGCACCATCAACGTGGACGACTTCAAGATCATCTACATCGCGCCCATGCGCTCCCTGGTGCAGGAGATGGTCGGCAGCTTCGGCAAGGTGTGCGCCCGGGGGCCTTGGGATCGGGTCCCGGGGAGGGTTGGGATCACATCCAAAGGGAGCCTTGGGATGAGCGGGATCGGATCCCAGGGGAGGGTTGGGATCACATCCAAAGAGAGGTTTGGGATGAGCGGGATCGGATCCCAAGGAAAGTTTGGGATCACATCCAAAGAGAGGTTTGGGATGAGCGGGATCGGGTCCCAGGGGAGGATTGGGATGGGCGGGATTGGATCCCAGGGGAGGGTTGGGATCACATCCAAAGAGAGGTTTGGGATGAGCGGGATCAGATCCCAGGGGAGGATTGGGATGAGCGGGATCGGATCCCAGGGGAGGGTTGGGATCACATCCAAAGGGAGCTTTGGGATGAGTGGGATCGGGTCCCAGGGGAGGATTGGGATGGGCGGGATCGGATCCCAGAGGAGGATTGGGATCTCATCCAGAGAGAGCTTTGGGATGAGGGGGATCGGATCCCTGGGGAGGATTGGGATCTCATCCAGAGAGAGGTTTGGGATGAGCGGGATCGGATCCCAGGGGAGGATTGGGATCACATCCAAAGAGAGGTTTGGGATGAGCGGGATCGGATCCCAGGGGAGGATTGGGATGGGCGGGATCGGATCCCAGGGGAGGATTGGGATGGGCGGGATTGGATCCCAGGGGAGGATTGGGATGGGCGGGATGGGATCCCAGAGGAGGTTTGGGATCTCATCCAGAGAGAGGTTTGGGATGAGTGGGATCAGATCCCAGGGACGGTTTGGGATCAGGTCCCAGGGGAGGATTGGGATGAGCGGGTTCGGATCCCAGGGGAGCTTTAGGGTTGAGTGGGGTTGGATCCCAGGGGAAGTTTGGGATTGGGGATGAGGGGCTGGAGAACTCCTGAGGGCTCTGGAGAAGAGGGGATCAGGGGCGGGTTATGGGGCTGGAGAACTCCTGGGGGATCTGGAGAAGAGGGGATCAGGGGCGGGTTATGGGGCTGGAGAACTCCTGGGGGATCTGGAGAAGAGGGGATCAGGGGTGGGTTATGGGGCTGGAGAAGGCTCACCCCGTGCGTTCTCCGCAGCGTTTGGCCACGTACGGCATCACGGTGGCCGAGCTGACCGGCGACCACCAGCTGTGCAAGGAGGAGATCAGCGCCACGCAGATCATCGTCTGCACGCCCGAGAAGTGGGACATCATCACCCGCAAGGGCGGCGAGCGCACCTACACGCAGCTGGTGCGCCTGGTCATCCTGGTGAGAGCCTGCCGCGGGCGTCCTCGGGGTGGAGGTGGCGCCTGGAGAACATCAGGGGTCCTCACTGTGGAGCTGGGGCCTGGAGAACGTGAGAGGGGTTCCTCAAGGTGTTCCTCAAGGTGGATCTGGGGTCTGGAGAACCTCAGGGGGTTCCTCAAGGTGGATCTGGGGTCTGGAGAACCTCAAGGTGTTCCTCAAGGTGGATCTGGGGTCTGGAGAACCTCAGGGGGTTCCTCAAGGTGGATCTGGGGTCTGGAGAACGTGAGAGGAGTTCCTCAAGGTGTTCCTCAAGGTGGATTTGGGGTCTGGAGAACCTCAGGGGGTTCCTCAAGGTGGATCTGGGGTCTGGAGAACGTGAGAGGAGTTCCTCAAGGTGTTCCTCAAGGTGGATCTGGGGTCTGGAGAACCT
The DNA here is from genome assembly GCF_029207755.1 of Chamaea fasciata. Classification (NCBI taxonomy): domain Eukaryota; kingdom Metazoa; phylum Chordata; class Aves; order Passeriformes; family Sylviidae; genus Chamaea; species Chamaea fasciata. Next base: position 232,003 of record NW_027094115.1, on the reverse strand, counting down.
CAGGGGGTTCCTCAAGATGTTCCTCAGGGTGGATTTGGGGTCTGGAGAACCTCAGGGGGTTCCTCAAGGTGGATTTGGGGTCTGGAGAACCTCAGGGGGTTCCTCAAGGTGGATCTGGGGTCTGGAGAACCTCAGGGGGTTCCTCAAGGTGGATCTGGGGTCTGGAGGTGGACAAGAAACTCAGGGGCTTCCCAAAGTCCCATCTAAACACGGAATCACTTCAACCCAAACCATTCCGGGGTTCCGCAGCGCAATGGGATTCTGGGAAAGGTTTCAGTGGGATTCTGGGAGGGGTTTGGATGGGAATTTGGGAAGGGTTTTGATGGGATTTTGGGAAGGGTTTCAATGGGATTTTGGGAAGGGTTTCAATGGGATTTTGGGAAGGGTTTCAATGGGATTTTGGGAAGGGTGAGGGCGGTGAGGAGCTGGGATGGAATTCCCAGAGCAGCTGCGATCCCTGGAACTGCCCAAGTTCATGCTGGACCTCCCCAAGCGTGCCAGCCACGTTTGAACCATGAACTTCGCGTGATGCCACCACGAATCCGGGCCCAGGGCGAACGCCCCCGACCTTCCCCGTGTCCCCAGGACGAGATCCACCTGCTCCACGACGACCGCGGGCCGGTGCTGGAGTCGCTGGTGGCCAGGGCCATCCGCAACATCGAGATGACGCAGGAGGACGTGCGGCTGGTGGGGCTCAGCGCCACGCTGCCCAACTACGAGGACGTGGCCACCTTCCTGCGCGTGGACCCCGCCAAGGGCCTCTTCTACTTCGACAACAGGTGCGGGGAGACGGGGCGGGTTCTCCACGGGGATTCCCTCCGGGATTCCCGTCTTTGCCGGGGGTTCTTTGCTGGTTTTGATCCGTTGATTTCGTCGATTGATCGATTGATTGAGTTTTTGGCGGCGGCGTTAAAAGCTTTTCTGGGGTCTTGGGTTGGGTTGGGTGGGTTTGGGTTTTCCGTGGAATCTGAGAAGAGAAAAAGTGATTTTTTTCCCACTTCTCCAGCTGGATTTCCCTCTTTCCCAGCTGGATTTCCGTCTTTTCCCTCTTTCCCAGCTGGATTTCCGTCTTTTCCCTCTTTCCCAGCTGGATTTCCGTCTTTTCCCTCTTTCCCAGCTGGATTTCCGTCTTCTCCCTCTTTCCCAGCTGGGCTTCCATCCACCCATCCACGCATTTGTTGATCTTTGGGATGGATCATTAAAGGCATTTTCGGGATCTTGGATTGGGTTGAGTTGGGTTGGGAGTGTTTGGGTTTTCCATGGAATGTGAGAGGACAAACAGTGAGTTTTCCCACATTTCCAGCCGGATTTCTCCAAGAATTAATTCCCTTTTCCGTGGACGTTCATTTGTGGCGATTCCTCCGTAAATTCCCTTTTCCACGGACACTTTTCGTGTCTCTTTCTCCACGGGCTAATTCCCTTTCCCCCGGCTCTTTTTCACGGCGGTTTCTCCACGACTTCGTTCCCTTTCCCGCGGCTATTTCCCGGCCCCAGTTTCCGGCCGGTGCCCCTGGAGCAGACCTACGTGGGGATCACGGAGAAGAAAGCCATCAAACGGTTCCAGATCATGAACGAGATCGTCTACGAGAAGATCATGGAGCACGCCGGCAAGAACCAGGTCTGACCCCGCGCCCCAAGTCGCTGCTCCCCTGAGGAGAGGCGATCGCGTTTTCCCTTCCCCTCTTTTGGAAGTCCTGATGCTGCGCAGGGGTTTGGTGGGTTTGGGGTTTTCCCTGGATGGAAAATGGGGCTTCCTTTCCCTTTCCCTTTCCCTTTCCCTTTCCCTTTCCCTTTCCCTTTCCCTTTCCCTTTCCCTTTCCCTTTCCCTTTCCCTTTCCCTTTCCCTTCCCCTTCCCCTTCCCCTTCCCCTTCCCCTTCCCCTTCCCCTTCCCCTTCCCCTTCCCCTTCCCTCCGTTTTTTGGTGATTTATTTGGAATTGTCCTTTTGGGGATGAAGGAATTCATGGATTGATTCCAGACTTTTTCCCACCCTGAGCCCCGGGAGCAGGTTGGGTTGTCCATGGGTGGAAAATGAGTTTTCCCTCTTTGCCAGCTCTGGTTAATTTGGAATTGTCCCTTTTGGATGAGGGAGTTTTGGTGCATCCGTGAATTCCGGATCTTTTCTCATCCTGAACACTGGGAACAGGCTGGGCTGGGAGGATTTGGGTTTTCCATGGAATCTGAGAGGACAAAAAATGAGTTTTCCCACTTTTCCAGCCCTGATTAATTAGGAATTGTCCTTCTGGGATGAGGGAATTAATGGATTGGTTCCACCTGGATTAATCCTGGATCTTTCCCTTGTTTCCCATGGAGTTGTGCTTTTGGGATGAAGGAATTTTTATGTTTATCCACAGTGGGATTAATCCCAGCTCTTTTCCCACCCTGAACACCGGGATCAGGTTGATTCCTTGTTTTCCATGGAATCTGACAGGACAAAAAAAAAGAGTTTTCCCCCTTTTCCAGCCCTGATTAATTCAGAACTGCCCCATTAGGGTGAAGGAACTGGGGGGTTTGTCCCCCGAGGCTGATCCCAGCTGTCCCCAGGAGCTCTCCCAGCCTTTCCCAGGGATGAATCCCGGATTCCCAGGGATGAATCCCGGATTCCCAGCCCGTTCCCAGGGACGAGTCCCGGATCCGCGGGTTCGAATCCCGATTCGCGGTGTTCCCCGTCCGCGGCCAGGTGCTGGTGTTCGTGCACTCGCGGAAGGAGACGGGCAAGACGGCGCGCGCCATCCGGGACATGTGCCTGGAGAAGGACACGCTGGGGCTGTTCCTGCGGGAGGGCTCGGCCTCCACCGAGGTGCTGCGCACCGAGGCCGAGCAGTGCAAGGTCAGCGCCGGGAAACGTCCTCCGGGGAGAGGGGATCCCCGCCCTTCGGCCCCGGGGGAGGGGGGATGGGGAAAATCGGGAAAATCTGTGAGAATTCCTTCAGGGAAAGACATTTCCAGCCTTTGGTCCAGGGCAGAGGTGGAGTTATTGGGGAAGGTTTGGAATGTTTGGGAAAATTAGTTCCTGGGCCAAGCCGTTTATGCATGGAAGAGGTCGAGTTGCTTGAGAACGTTTGGAAAAATTTGGGAAGATTTTTTTTATCTGGGAAAATTCCTTCGGGGAGTTTGTGCAGCCCTTTATCCAGGGAAAAGGTGGAGTTACTTGGGAAAACCTGGGAAAAATTGGGATATTTTGGGGAAATCCCTTCAGGGAAAGCGATTCCCAGCCCTGCATCCAGGGAAAAGGTGGAGTTATTTTGGAAAACCGGGAAAATTCCTTCAGGGGGTTTGCGCAGCCCTTCATCCCTGGCAGAGGGGGCTACGTGGGAAATCTGGGATAACTCCTGCAGGGAAGCGTTGGCGCCCCGTTTCCAGGGGGTTTTTTGCCGGCTCTGCCGCTCGAGGTCACTCCCGTGACTTCCCCGGCCCCGCGCTGCCCCCAGAGCTTTCCCTGGGAGCATCCCAGCTTTGCCCTGGGATCATTTGGGATCTTTTCCCGCTCAGAACCTGGAGCTGAAGGATCTGCTCCCCTACGGCTTCGCCATCCACCACGCCGGCATGACGCGCGTGGACAGGACGCTGGTGGAGGATCTCTTCGCGGACAAACACATCCAGGTGGGAGCACGATCCCACTGGGAATGCCAGGATAAAACCCGCGGGGAATTCCGGGATAAAACCTCAAAAAATGATTGGAAAAAAAAAAAATAATGACTCCGTGGTTTTCTCCCAAGTCCGGGAGGAAATTAGGATCCAGCTGGGATGTGGAAGAAATTCGGGATTTTCCCGCGGGGTGGGGAGGAAGTGGGAGGGAAAAGGGAATTTTCCGGGGTGGTTGAGGGCTGAGGGGAAGGGAACTGGGCACCAGGAGAAGCAGATTGCCTGGGAAATTTGGGATGAGGAAAAGCGGATTTCCTGGGAAATTTGGAATCAGGAAAAGTGGATTTCCTGGGAAATTTGGGAAACACCAAAAGCAGCTTTTCTGGGAAATTTGGAATCAGGAAAAGCAGATTGCCTGGGAAATTCGGGATGAGGAAACGCAGCTTTCCTGGGGAATTTGAATGAGGAAAAGCAGTTTTCTTGGGAAACCGGGCACCAGGAAAAGCAGCTTTCCAGGGAAATTGGAAAACACCAAAAGCTGATTTCCTGGGAAACTGGGGGCCAGGTTAAATACTTCTCCAGGAGAATTAGCAGCCGCTTTCCTGAAGAAGCTGCTTTCCTGGGGAGTTAGGCACCAGGCAAAGCGGCGTTCCTGGGGAATTTCCCGGCAGACGGGCGGCAGAGGATTTTCCCGGGAGACCTCTCCTGTCGTTCTCCCGCCTTCCCGACGCTCAGCCGCGGGGCCGTTCCCTCTGTGCCCCTTCCCCACAGCATTCCCGGCCGCTGCTTTCCCTGGGGAGCGGGTTTGGGGTGGCTTTGGAGGTTCCTCGGTGGCTTTGGAGGTTCCTCGGTGGGTTTGGAGGTTCCTGGTGGATCTGATCCCGGTTCCTGGCAGGATCTGGGGGCTCCTGGTGGATCTGACCAGTTCCTGGCAGGATCTGGGGGCTCCTGGTGGATCTGATCCCAGTCCCTGGCTGGATTTGGGGGCTCCTGGTGGATCTGACCAGTTCCTGGCAGGATTTGGGGGCTCCTGGTGGATCTGACCAGTTCCTGGCAGGATTTGGGGGCTCCTGGTGGATCTGACCAGTTCCTGGCAGGATTTGGGGGCTCCTGGTGGATCTGGTTCCTGGTGGATCTGACCAGTTCCTGGCAGGATCTGGGGGCTCCTGGTGGATCTGACCAGTTCCTGGCAGGATCTGGGGGCTCCTGGTGGATCTGGTTCCTGGTGGATCTGACCAGTTCCTGGCAGGATCTGGGGTCTCCTGGCGGATCTGACCAGTTCCTGGGTGGATCTGGGGGCTCCTGGTGGATCTGACCAGTTCCTGGCAGGATTTGGGGGCTCCTGGTGGATCTGGTTCCTGGTGGATCTGACCAGTTCCTGGCAGGATCTGGGGGCTCCTGGTGGATCTGACCAGTTCCTGGCAGGATCTGGGGGCTCCTGGCGGATCTGACCCCGTTTCCCTGCAGGTGCTGGTGTCCACGGCCACGCTGGCGTGGGGCGTGAACCTGCCGGCGCACACGGTGATCATCAAGGGCACGCAGGTGTACAGCCCCGAGAAGGGGCGCTGGACCGAGCTGGGGGCGCTGGACATCCTCCAGGTGGGCTCCGGGACGTCCCGGGCCCCACATCCCGCCCGGAATCCTGCCCCGGGGTTTGCTCTCTGCTCCTCGTTCTTCCCGCTGCCGTGGGATTGCCGGGCGGGCTGGAAAATGCCTCCGGAATTCCGGGCCCGGATCCTTCCAGATAATTCCTCAGGAATTCCAGGCCCAGGCCCCCTCGAGATAATTCCTCAAGAGCTCCTTGGCCAGAGCCATCCCAGATAATCCCCCAAGAATTCCATGCCCAGATCCTCCTGAAATAATTCCATGCTCAGACTCTCCTGAGATAATTCCTCAGGAATTCCTTCCCAGACCCCCCCTGAGACAATCCCTGAGGAATTCCACGCCCGGACCCCCCTGAGACAATCCCTGAGATAATTCCACGCCCGCATCCACCTTTGCCAATTCCTTCCCCAGCCCCCCACCTCCCGCGATAACTCCTTCACAATCCCATGCCCGGACCCATCCCAGATAATTCCCGCCGTCCTGAGCGGTTTCTCCCGCTGGCCGCAGATGCTGGGCCGTGCCGGCCGGCCGCAGTACGACACCAAGGGCGAGGGGATCCTGATCACTTCGCACGGGGAGCTGCAGTATTACCTGTCCCTGCTGAACCAGCAGCTGCCCATCGAGAGCCAGATGGTGGCCAAGCTGCCCGACATGCTCAACGCCGAGGCCGTGCTGGGGAACGTCCAGAATGCCAAGGTGGGCCGCAATTCCCGCTTTTCCAGAGGGGTCGGACCTCTGCCCCCCCAGCGGGGGGGGGGGTTGGGCGTGGTCGCGGTGTTCTCGGCAGAGCGGTGGGGGGGAAATGCCGGATGGTGTTCCGGGAGGTGGGCGGCTGGAGGAGCACGTTTCCTGGGGGATTTGGGGCCGGGAGAAACAGCTTTCCTGGGAATTTGGAATGAGGGAAAAGAGCTTTGCAGGGAAATTTAGAGGGAGGAGAAGCAGCTTTGCAGGGAAATTGGGCACCAGGGCAAGCGGCTTTCCTGGAAAACCGCAGGTCAGGAGAAGCAGCTTTCCTGGGAAATTTGGCACCAGGAGAAGCAGCTTTCCTGGGAAATTTGGAACCAGGAAAAGCAGCTTTCCTGGCCAATTCGGCACGCGGAAAAGCAGCTTTCCTGGCCAATTCGGCACGTGGAAAAGCAGCTTTCCTGGCCAATTCGGCACGCGGAAAAGCAGCTTTCCTGGCCAATTCGGCACGCGGAAAAGCAGCTTTCCTGGCCAATTCGGCACGTGGAAAAGCAGCTTTCCTGGCCAATTCGGCACGTGGAAAAGCAGCTTTCCTGGCCAATTCGGCACGTGGAAAAGCAGCTTTCCTGGCCAATTCGGCACACGGAAAAGCAGCTTTCCTGGCCAATTCGGCACGCGGAAAAGCAGCTTTCCTGGGCAATTCGGCACGCGGAAAAGCAGCTTTCCTGGCCAATTCGGCACGCGGAAAAGCAGCTTTCCTGGCCAATTCGGCACGCGGAAAAGCAGCTTTCCTGGCCAATTCGGCACACGGAAAAGCAGCTTTCCTGGCCAATTCGGCACGTGGAAAAGCCGCCTTCCTGGGCAATTCGGCACGCGGAAAAGCCGCCTTCCTGGGAAGCGTGGCGGCGGTTTCCAGGGAGCTGAGCAGGCGGGCGCCGCGGGCTGACGGCCTTTGTGCGCGGGCAGGACGCGGTGAACTGGCTGGGCTACACGTACCTGTACATCCGCATGCTGCGCTCGCCCGCGCTCTACGGCGTCTCCCACGACGACCTGAAGGCCGACCCGCTGCTGGAGCAGCGCCGCCTGGACCTGGTGCACACCGCCGCCCTCATGCTGGACAAGAACAACCTGGTCAAGTACGACAAGAAAACCGGCAACTTCCAGGTGCGCCGGGCGGGGTGAGCGGCAGTTTGGGGGCGGGACGGGGAGGGGGATATGGAGGTTTTTAGGGGGGAGGTGGGGAGGTTCCGGGGGGAGGGTGGGTGATGCTGGCTGTTCTTCCCGTGGGTTCTCCCCACAGTTCCTGTGGATTCTCCCACACATTCCCATGGTTTCTGCCCATAATCCCTGTTGCTTCTCCCCACAATTCCTGTGGATTGTCCCAACCATTCCCATGGTTTGTCCCAACCATTCCCATGGTTTGTCCCAACCATTCCCATGGTTTGTCCCCACAATTCCCGTGGATTCTCCCCACAATTCCTGTGGATTCTCCCAGACATTCCCATGGTTTCTCCCCACAATTCCTGTGGATTGTCCCAACCATTCCCATGGTTTGTCCCAACCATTCCCGTGGTTTGTCCCAACCATTCCCATGGTTTGTCCCCACAATTCCCGTGGATTCTCCCCACGATTCCTGTGGATTCTCCCAGACATTCCCATGGTTTGTCCCCACAATTCCTGTGGATTGTCCCAACCATTCCCATGGTTTGTCCCCACAATTCCTGTGGATTCTCCCAGCTGTTCCTGTTGTTTCTCCTCGCAATTCCTGTGGATTCTTCCCACAATTCCTGTGGATTCTCCCGGCCATTCCTGTTGTTTCTCCCCACAATCCTCGTGGATTCTCCCATCCGTTCCCATGGTTTCTCCTGGCCATTCCAGCTGTTCTCCCGACGGTCCCGGCTGTTGTCCCTGTCATTCCCATGGGTTATCCTGGCCGTTCCTGTGGTTTATCCCGGCCGTTCCCATCGTTCTCCTGGCCATTTTTCTCCCGGCCATTCCCGTGGTTTCTCCCTGCTGTTATCCTGTGGTTTCTCCTGGCATTCCCACTGTACTCCCGGCCATCCCCGCGGTTTATCCTGACTGTTCCCGCTGTTGTCGCGGCAGGTGACGGAGCTGGGCCGCATCGCCAGCCATTACTACATCACCAACGAGACGGTGCAGACGTACAACCAGCTGCTGAAACCCACCCTGAGCGAGATCGAGCTCTTCCGCGTCTTCTCCCTGTCCTCGGAGTTCCGCAACATCACCGTGCGCGAGGTACGGGCGCGGGCGGCCTCCGTCACCCGCCAACACCCGACAGCCTACAGCCAACACCGTCCAACGACACCCAACACCATCCAAAAACACCCAACAGCCACCAACCAACACCCAACACCATCCAACAACACACAACAGCCAACACCCAACACACAACACCGTCCAACGACACCCAACACCATCCAACAACACACAACAGCCACCAACCAATAGCCAACAGCCACCACCCAACACACAACACCGTCCAACGACACCCAACACCATCCAAAAACACCCAACAGCCACCAACCAACACCCAACACCATCCAACAACACCCAACAGCCACCACCCAATAGCCAACAGCCACCACCCCACACACAACACCGTCCAACGACACCCAACACCATCCAAAAACACCCAACAGCCACCAACCAACACCCAACACCATCCAACAACACCCAACAGCCACCACCCAATAGCCAACAGCCACCACCCAACACACAACACCGTCCAACGACACCCAACACCATCCAAAAACACCCAACAGCCACCACCCAACAGCCAACAGCCACCATCCAACACCCAACACCATCCAACAACACCCAACAGCCAACACCCAACACACAACACCATCCAACAACACCCAACACCATCCAACAACACACAACAGCCACCAACCAACACCCAACAGCCACCACCCAACACACAACACCGTCCAACGACACCCAACACCATCCAAAAACACCCAACAGCCACCAACCAACACCCAACACCATCCAACAACACACAACAGCCACCACCCAATAGCCAACAGCCACCACCCAACACACAACACCGTCCAACGACACCCAACACCATCCAAAAACACCCAACAGCCAACACCCAACACACAACACCGTCCAACGACACCCAACACCATCCAACAACACCCAACAGCCAACACCCAACACACAACACCATCCAAAAACACCCAACAGCCACCACCCAACAGCCACCACCCAACACACAACACCGTCCAACGACACCCAACACCATCCAAAAACACCCAACAGCCACCACCCAACAGCCACCACCCAACACACAGCACCGTCCAACGACACCCAACACCATCCAACAACACCCAACAGCCAACACCCAACACACAACACCATCCAAAAACACCCAACAGCCACCACCCAACAGCCACCACCCAACACACAACACCGTCCAACGACACCCAACACCATCCAAAAACACCCAACAGCCAACACCCAACAGCCACCACCCAACACCCAACACCAACCAAAGACCAACACCCCACACTCAACAACATCCAACACCAACCAAAAACCAACACTCAACACTCAGCAACACCCCCCAAGCACCACCCAACACCAACAAAACCCCAGCACCGAACGCTCAACAATCAAACACCCAACTCCAACAACTGCCAGCAGCCAACACTCAGCGCTCAACAGCGCTCCATGTTCAACACCCCGCACCAACCAAAACCCAACACCCAACGCTCAACAACACCCAGCCAAACACCCCGTACTCAGCACTCAACAACGCCCAGTGCTTGACCGCAGCAGCCAACAGTCAACACCAACACGCGCCAACCAACACCCGGTAACAGCCAGGAGCCAACACCCACCCAACACCAACACCCAACACCAACACCCAACACCCAACTCCCAGTAAAATCTCAGGACGTGCTTCGGTAATTCCAGAATATCAGGATGGGGATCCATCATTTCGGCTTGTGCGTTTGTTATTCTGGATGCGGATCCGGAATTTCAGGCTGTGCATCCGCAGAATTTCAGGATGCGGATCCAGAATTTCAGGATGCGGATCCAGAATTTCAGGATGCGGATCCAGAATTTCGGGAGGCGGATCCAGAATTTCAGGATCTGCATCCGGAATTTCAGGATGCACATCTGTAATCCACAGTGTGCATCCGCAGAATTTCAGGCTGCGGATCCATAACATTTCCGGATGTGCATCCCCAGCTGCCTTTCCTCGCGGATATCCGGAGCAGTGGGTTTAGTTCCCTCAGGAGCTGGAATTCCCTCCGGCCCAGTCATGGATTCAGCTCTCCTGGCGGGAATTTCTGCTTGGAGAGACCCCAGAGCCTTTCCCAGCTCTGTGAGCATCACCCAGTGCAGGGGGAGAAAACGTTCGGACGCATTTTTGGGAAGAAGTTGGGAAAAACAAAGAAAAACCCGGAATTTGTGGTTTGGGATCAGAGGGATCATCCCGCTCTCCATCCCTGTTTTCCCCCAGGAGGAGAAGCTGGAGCTGCAGAAGCTTCTGGAGCGAGTCCCGATCCCAGTGAAGGAGAGCATCGAGGAGCCCAGTGCCAAGGTGAGCCCCGCTGGGAATTCCCGGCGGGAATTCTGCTCTCTCCCCTCTCTGGGATGTCCTGGATGGGGCTGGGAAGCTCGGAGAGGCCTGAGTGATCCGTGGGATTGGTGGGAGGCTGGAAAGGGAGGTGGGAGAGGGGAGCTGGGTGCCAGGAAAAGCAGATTTCCGGGAAAATTTCGAACCAGGAAAAGGAAACTAACTTGGGAATTAGGAGCCAGGCAAAGCAGCTTTCCTGGGAAACTTGGAAATAGGAAAAGCAGCTTTCCTGGGAAATTTGGAAATAGGAAAAGCAGCTTTCCTGGGAAACTTGGAAATAGGAAAAGCAGCTTTCCTGGGAAATTTGGAAATAGGAAAAGCAGCTTTCCTGGGAAATTTGGAATGAGAAAAAACGCTTTCCTGGGAAATGAGGAACCAGGGCACGGAGGTTTCCTTGGGAAGTGAGGAACCCGGGGCACGGAGGTTTCCTTGGGAAGTGAGGAACCGGGGCACGGAGGTTTCCTTGGGAAGTGAGGAACCGGGGCACGGAGGTTTCCTTGGGAAGTGAGGAACCCGGGCACGGAGGTTTCCTTGGGAAGTGAGGAACCCGGGCACGGAGGTTTCCTTGGGAAGTGAGGAACCCGGGCACGGAGGTTTCCGTGGGAAGTGAGGAACCCGGGCACGGAGGTTTCCTTGGGAAGTGAGGAACCGGGGCACGGAGGTTTCCGTGGGAAGTGAGGAACCGGGGCACGGAGGTTTCCGTGGGAATCCAGCACCAGGCAAAGCCGCTGTCCCGGGCCGTTCCCTGAGCGCCTTTCTGTCGCCGTTCCCAGATCAACGTCCTGCTCCAGGCCTTCATCTCGCAGCTGAAGCTGGAGGGATTTGCCCTCATGGCCGACATGGTCTACGTCACCCAGGTGAGCCGGGGATTCCCTCGGAATTCCCAGTGGGATTGGTGCTGTTCCCGCCCCAGAAATTGAGGCTTTGGGCCAGAATTCCCCCTGGGAATCTGTTTGGGGTGGGAAATCCTGAATTACCGTTCCGGGCTGGGGAAGGGAGAGTGGGAGAAGGTTTGGAATGACAGGATAGGAGGGAATGGCTTCACAGGGGGAAAGTGGAGATCGGGGCGGGATTTGGGGGAGGAATTCCTGGCCTTGAGGGCGGGGAGGGGCTGGGATGGAATTCCCAGGGGAGCTGGGCTTGTCCCAGGACCCCGGGAAGTGCCCCGGGCCAGGCTGGAGCAGCCTGGGACAGTGGGAGGTGTAGGTGGTGGGAATGGGATGGGATTTCAGGTCCCTCCCACCCCAAATCCATGCGGGATTCCGTGCGCTGGTTTGGATGGGGTTTTGGGAAGGAATTCCTGGCTGGGATGGAATTCCCAGGGGAGCTGTGGCTGCCCCACCCCTGGCAACGTCTCCAGCCAGTCCGGGCTCCGGTGGTCACCGTGGGGTGCCATCGGTTGGGAGTTTGGGTCATTCCCACCCCAGGCTACTCCAGGATTCCGTGAGGAGATGGGGCTGGGATTTTGGGAAGGAATTCCTCCCCGTGAGGGGCTGGGCTCCCTGGAAGTGCCCGAGGCCGACGCTGGGGGGTGACACCGGGTGGGGTGACACTGTTTGGGGTGACGCTGTTTGGGGTGACACTGTTTGGGGTGACGCTGTTTGGGGTGACGCTGTTTGGGGTGACGCTGTTTGGGGTGACACTGTTTGGGGTGACGCTGTTTGGGATGACCCTGTTTGGGGTGACGCTGTTTGGGGTGACACTGTTTGGGGTGACGCTGTTTGGGGTGACGCTGTTTGGGGTGACACTGTTTGGGGTGACGCTGTTTGGGGTGACGCTGTTTGGGGTGACGCTGTTTGGGGTGACGCTGTTTGGGGTGACGCTGTTTGGGGTGACGCTGTTTGGGGTGACGCTGTTTGGGGTGACGCTGTTTGGGGTGACACTTTGGGGTGACACTTTGGGGTGACGCTGTTTGGGGTGACGCTGTTTGGGGTGACACTGTTTGGGGTGACGCTGTTTGGGGTGACGCTGTTTGGGGTGACACTGTTTGGGGTGACGCTGTTTGGGGTGACGCTGTTTGGGGTGACAGTTTGGGGTGACGCTGTTTGGGGTGACACTGTTTGGGGTGACACTGTTTGGGGTGACACTGTTTGGGGTGACACTGTTTGGGGTGACGCTGTTTGGGGTGACACTGTTTGGGGTGACGCTGTTTGGGGTGACGCTGTTTGGGGTGACGCTGTTTGGGGTGACCCCGGTTGAGGTGACACCGTTTGGGGTGACCCCGGGTGGGATTTTGGGCCACCCCCAGCCCAGCCCAGCCCAGCCCAGCCCAGCCCAGCCCAGCCGGCGGGCACAGGGCTGGGTCGGGGCTTTGGGAAGGGACGGGGTGCGACCCCCGACGCTGTGGCTGTGCCGCAGTCGGCCGGGCGGCTGATGAGAGCCATCTTCGAGATCGTCCTGAACCGCGGCTGGGCCCAGCTCACCGACAAGACGCTCAACCTCTGCAAGATGATCGACAAGCGCATGTGAGTGCCCATCCCGCGGGCCTCCGGCAATTCCCGGCGGTGCCGGCGTGCCCTGAGGCCCGGATCGTCCCCGCAGGTGGCAGTCCATGTGTCCCCTGCGCCAGTTCAAGAAGCTGCCCGAGGAGGTGGTCAAGAAGATCGAGAAGAAGAATTTCCCCTTCGAGCGCCTCTACGACCTCAACCACAACGAGATCGGTGCTGAAACGGGGGGAAACCCCCCCGGATCCGGGATGGGGAGGGGTTCGGGATCGTGGCACCGGAAAATCCCCCGAATCTGGGTTAAAATCCCCCGAATCCGGGTTAAAATCCCCCGAATCTGGGTTAAAATCCCCCGGATCCGGGATGGGGAGGGGTTCGGGATCGTGGCACCGGAAAATCCCCCGAATCCGGGTTAAAATCCCCCGAATCCGGGTTAAAATCCCCCGAATCCGGGTTAAAATCCCCCAAATCCGAGTTAAAATCCCCCAAATCTGGGTTTAAATCCCCCGAATCCGGGTTAAAATCCCCCAAATCCGAGTTAAAATCCCCCAAATCTGGGTTTAAATCCCCCAAATCCGGGTTAAAATCCCCCAAATCCGAGTTAAAATCCCCCAAATCTGGGTTTAAATCCCCCAATCCGGGTTAAAATCCCCCAAATCTGGGTTAAAATCCCCCAAATCCGGGTTAAAATCCCCCAAATCCGGGTTAAAATCCCCCAAATCTGGGTTAAAATCCCCCAAATCTGGGTTTAAATCCCCCCAATCCGGGTTAAAATCCCCCAAATCTGGGTTTAAATCCCCCGAATCCGGGTTAAAATCCCCCAAATCCGAGTTAAAATCCCCCAAATCTGGGTTTAAATCCCCCAAATCCGGGTTAAAATCCCCCAAATCCGAGTTAAAATCCCCCAAATCTGGGTTTAAATCCCCCCAATCCGGGTTAAAATCCCCCGAATCCGGGTTAAAATCCCCCAAATCCGGGGTAAAATCCCCCAAATCTGGGTTAAAATCCCCCAAATCTGGGTTTAAATCCCCCGAATCCGGGGTAAAATCCCCCGAATCCAGACAGAAATGCCCAAATCCGGGTTAAAATCCCCCAAATCCGGGGTAAAATCCCCCAAATCTGGGTTAAAATCCCCCAAATCCGGGTTAAAATCCCCCAAATCCGGGCTGAAATCCCCAGATCCGGGCTAAAGTCCCCCAAATCCTGGTTTAGATGGCATTTTAGGAAAGAATTCGTTGTTTTTGAAGGCGGGGAATTTCTCCATGAATTTTACTGGGAAATTGGGGAATTTCAGTCAGGAACGGGGCGATTCTTCCAGGATATTCCCCCCGACATGGCGGCGTTTCCCCAGGGTTTCCCCTCGGGCTGCCCCGTCCCGTCCCCCTCCCGCCGTGCCTGCGCTCCGCCCTGACCCCGGCCGCCTTTCCCCCTGGCTCCCAGGGGAGCTGATCCGCATGCCCAAGATGGGGAAAACCATCCACAAGTACGTGCACCTGTTCCCCAAGCTGGAGCTCTCCGTGCACCTGCAGCCCATCACGCGCTCCACGCTCAAGGTGGAGCTCACCGTCGCGCCCGACTTCCAGTGGGACGAGAAGGTGGGAAGGGAAGGGCTCTGGGATCCTGAGGGGAAAATGGGGAATTCCGGGGGTTGGATGTGGAAATCGTGACGGGGAAATGGGGATTTATGGGGTTGGGGAATGGAAATCTTGAGGGAAAACGTGGAATTCTGGGGTTGGGGTTTCGAAATCGTAATGGAAAATAAGGAATTCTGGGGCCTGGGTATGGAAATCGTGATGGAGAATAAGGAATTCTGGGGCCTGGGTATGGAAATCATGATGGAAAATAAGGAATTCTGGGGCCTGGGTATGGAAATCGTGATGGAAAATAAGGAATTCTGGGGGCTGAGTATGGAAATCATGATGGAAAACCCCCTGATGTGGGGGGAAAATGGGGAATTTTGGGGCTGGGTGCTGAAAACGATGAGAGGGAACGCCCCGATTTGGGGAAAACCTGAAATTCTGGGATTCCGCTGTGCCACCGGCCCCCCTGGGAGGAAGAGGAGCCGTGTGAGGGCCGGCTTGCTGGTGGATCCCTGGAACTGCGCGGGCGGGGAGCGGGAGCTGAGCTTTTTCCCCGTGTTTTTTTTTATTTTTCTGGTCCAGGTCCACGGCTCCTCCGAGGCTTTCTGGATCCTGGTGGAGGACGTGGACAGCGAGGTGATCCTGCACCACGAGTATTTCCTGCTCAAGGCCAAATACGCCCAGGACGAGCACCTGGTGACCTTCTTCGTGCCCGTCTTCGAGCCCCTGCCGCCGCAGTACTTCATCCGCGTCGTGTCCGACCGCTGGCTCTGTGAGGGCCCTTCTTGCCAGGGCTTTATTCCTGCTTTTCCCTGCAGTTTATTCCTGCTTTTTCCTGGGTTTATTCCTGCTTTTTCCTGGGGTTTGTTCCAGGCTTTACGGCTCTGTGTGTGCCCCTTTGACAGGGGTTTATTCCTCTTTTGTTCCTGGGGTGTGTTCCAGGTTTTCCTGGGATTTATTCCGTGTTTTTCCTGGAGTTTATTCTGGGGTTTTCCTGGGGTTTATTCCGGGTTTTTCTGGAGTTTATTCCTGGTTTCTCCTGGGGTTTATTCCAGGTTTTTCTGGGCTTTTTTTCCCCTGGTTTTTCCTGAGGTTATTCCATGTTTTATGGCTCTGTGTGTGCCCTTTTTCCAGGGGTTTAGTCCTGGTTTTTCCTGGGGTTTATTCCAGGTTTTCCTGGCGTTTATTCCAGGTTTTCTGGCTCTGTGAGTGCCCCTTTGCCAGGTTTTCATTCCTGGTTTTTCCAGGGGTTTATTCCTGGTTTCTCCTGGCGTTTATTCCAGGTTTTCTGGCTCTGTGAGTGCCCCTTTCCCAGGTTTTCATTCCTGGTTTTTCCAGGGGTTTATTCCTGGTTTCTCCTGGCGTTTATTCCAGGTTTTCTGGCTCTGTGAGTGCCCCTTTGCCAGGTTTTCATTCCTGGTTTTTCCAGGGGTTTATTCCTGGTTTCTCCTGGCGTTTATTCCAGGTTTTCTGGCTCTGTGAGTGCCCCTTTTCCCAGGGGTTATTCCTGATTTTTTTCCGCTGGCACTGTGCGGATTGGTTTATAACCCCTCTTTTCCCAGGGGGAAAAACCCCTGGAATCCCGGTGGTACCAGAGGTTTGGGATTTTGTGGTTTATCCCCTTTTCCCCAGGGAAATAACCCTCTGGAATCCGGGGCAAAACCTCCTGGAATCCAGAGGAAAAACTTGAAGGAATCTCGGGGTCAGCAGAGCTTTGGGATCCATTTATTTCCCCTCTCCCAGAGCTTGGGGGTCTGGGGTTTATCCCCCTTTGGTTGGGGGAAAATCTTCTGGAATCCAGGGAAAAAACTCCAGGAATCCAATTGGAAGCAGAGGTTTGGGATCTGGTTTTTATTCCCTCTCCCGAACCTTTGGAATCTGGTTTTTAATTCCCTCTCACAGAGCTTTGGGATCTTTTTTATTCCCTCTCCCACAGCCTTGGGATCTGTGGTTTATCTCCCCTCTTTGCCTGGGGAAAAACCTCCTGAAATCCAGGGAAAAACCTCCTGGAATCCAGGGGAAAACCTCCTGGAATCCAGGGAAAAACCTCCTGAAATCCAGGGAAAAACCTCCTGGAATCCAGGGAAAAACCTCCTGAAATCCAGGAGAAGCCTCCTGGAATCCAGGGAAAAACCCCCTGAAATCCAGGGAAAAACCTCCTGGAATCCAGGGAAAAACCTCCTGAAATCCAGGAGAAACCTCCTGGAATCCAGGGGAAAACCTCCTGGAATCCAGGGAAAAACCTCCTGGAATCCAGGGGAAAACCTCCTGGAATCCAGGGGAAAACCTCCTGGAATCCAGGGAAAAACCTCCTGAAATCCAGGAGAAGCCTCCTGGAATCCAGGGAAAAACCCCCTGAAATCCAGGGAAAAACCTCCTGGAATCCAGGGAAAAACCTCCTGAAATCCAGGGGAAAACCTCCTGGAATCCAGGGGAAAACCTCCTGGAATCCAGGGGAAAACCTCCTGAAATCCAGGGGAAAACCTCCTGGAATCCAGGGAAAAACCCCCTGAAATCCAGGAGAAGCCTCCTGGAATCGCGGTGTCAGCAGAGCTTTGGGATTCCGGGTTTATCCCCTCTCCCCGAGCTTTGGGATCTCTTTGTTATTCCCTTTCCCCGCCCTTTGGGGTTTTTCTTCCCTTCTCCCCGAGCTTTGGGATCCATTCTCCACCCCTCCCTCCCCCCTCTCCCTGCATCCAGCCCTCTCCGTGGCTCACGGCTATCCCATAACCCGGCTCCCAGCCGTCCCCAAACCTCGGGAATTCTGTCCCTCCCTCAGCGTGCGAGACGCAGCTGCCGGTGTCGTTCCGGCACCTGATCCTGCCGGAGAAGTACCCGCCGCCCACGGAGCTGCTGGACCTGCAGCCCCTGCCCGTGTCCGCCCTGCGCAACAGCGCCTTCGAGGGCCTCTACCAGGACAAGTTCCCCTTCTTCAACCCCATCCAGACTCAAGGTGGGCCCCCTTCCCCGGCGTTCGGCCGGTTTTCTGGGAATTCCGCCCCGGGAACGGGGAATGGCGGAGCCGCCGCTGCGTGGTTTATCCCTTATTCCCAGAGTCTGGGGATCTGTGGTTTATTCTCTGTTCCCAGAGTTTTGGGGATCCATGGATTATTCCATGTCCCAGAGTTTTGGGATCCTGGGTTTGTCCCGTCACAGAGTTTTGGGATCCGTGATTTATCCCCTATTCTCAGAGTTTGGGGATCTGTGGTTTATCCCCTTTCCCCCAGGGAAATAAACCTCTGGAATCCCGGGGGAAACCTCTGGGATTCCAAATGGCAGCAGAGATTTGGGATTTTGTGGTTTATCCCCTTTTCTTGTGGGGAAAAACCTCCTGGAATCCCAGTGTCAAGTGAGATTTGGGATCCGTGGTTTGTTCCCTATTCCCAGAATTCCATGGAGATTTTCCCTGGAGTGGGGAATTGAGACGTCCTCTGACAGCCTGGAGTTTGTTTTCCTGAGGGAATCCCAGGCTGAAATTCCCTGAACTCCCTTTCCTGGAGCTCCTCTCTCTCAGGCCGGATCCAGGCTGTGTTTCCCATCCCATTCCCGGATTTTTTTTCAGACACTACAGGAATTTTCACAGAAATTGGGAATTTGCATCTTCTCTAACACTCCCCTCTGTGAATCCCAGTCCGAAATCCCCTCCAGAGCCTTTCCTGGAGCTCCTCCCTCTCAGGCCGCGTCTCCGCACTCCCGGTTTTTATTTTCCCCCCTAAATCCGCGTGCGGAATTCCGCCCTCCCTCTCCCCAGTGTTCAACACGGTGTACAACAGCGACGACAACGTGTTCGTGGGCGCGCCCACGGGCAGCGGCAAGACCATCTGCGCCGAGTTCGCCATCCTGCGCATGCTGCTGCAGAACTCCGAGGGCCGCTGCGTCTACATCACCCCCATGGAGGCCCTGGCCGAGCAGGTGGGTCCCCGAGGGGGGGAAAAAGCAATTCCGCTCCCTCGCAGCGATTTGTGAGTTTAATAAAAGTCAAAAACGAGCCGGGAGAATTCGGAGATGGGGGAGAAGCGGAGTGCGGCCGGCGGTCGGCCGGGCCCGCACCTGCTGGATCGGGGAGATCCTTTAGACACCCTCCGTGCTGCATCAGCCTGGGGAATGTTCGTCGTTTTCCACAATTGCCGTATGCCGGGAACTGTTCTGGACGGCCTCTCCTTGGGTTTGCCTTCTTAGAGCAGCGAGTTTCTGGGCTGTGTCTTCGTTAGCACCTTCATTAGCACCTTCGTTAGCGCCTCCAGTTTGGACTTTGGTCCAGATTTTCTTCACATGGTGGATGCTGATAGTTGGTGTATCAATGGCTGGGTCTCCTTTCCACGTTCCCTGGGTGTTATTGTAATGAAACAAACGATTTAATCATAATTGATCAATGGCAGCGTCTCCTTTCCACGTTCCCTGGGTGTTATTGTAATGAAACAAACGATTTAATCATAATTGATCAATGGCAGGGTCTCCTTTCCACGTTCCCTGGGTGTTATTTTAATTAAACAGTTTAGGAATATTCAATCAACTACTACCACTCTGCCTAATTTCCTTGACTAATAGCCGAAATAAAAACCTTATCTCCCCACCACGGCGATATTAATCGTATAGCACACGCATCTCGCCAGGAGCCGGCTTTGTAACACGTGTTTGTGCCGCGAGGAATTCCCTGGAAGGTGGAAATTCCCACCTTTTTCAGCCCTCAGCCCCTGGGGGTCAACCCGAGCTTTGCCCGTCCCGATGCCTCTGTGGGTGGGTGACGTGGGAATTGGGCAGGAGCCGCCCCGCTGTGAGGGGGACTTGGTGGGAATCGCCCAGATTTGGTGGGAATTGCCCCAGTTTGAGAGGAATCTGATGGAATTGCCCCAGTTTAGGGGGGTTTGAGGGAAATTAGGTGGGAATCACCCCAGTTTGAGGGGAATTTGGTGGGAATTGCCCCGTTTTGAGGGGAAGAATGCTGCTCCTGTGTGTAATTCCCCAGGAATTCGGTGGGAACGGCCCCAGTTTGGTGGGAATTTTCCTCAATCTGAGAGGAATTTGGTGGGACTCACCCCCCACTTTGGGGATAACACCACCGCTCCTGTGTGAATTCCTGACAAATCCGCTGGGAACCGCCCCGATTGGACACCAATCCCCGTTTTCCCGGCGCAGGTTTTCATGGATTGGTACGAGAAATTCCAGGAGCGCCTCAACAAGAAGGTGGTGCTGCTCACCGGGGAGACCAGCACAGACCTGAAGCTGCTGGGAAAAGGGAACATCATCATCAGCACCCCGGAAAAGTGGGATATCCTGTCCCGCCGCTGGAAGCAGCGCAAGAACGTCCAGAACGTCAACCTGTTCATCGTGGATGAAGTGCACCTCATCGGGGGAGAGAACGGGGTGAGAATGCCGGGAATGGGGCGGGGACGCACCCCGCCCGGGATGGGGCGTTCCCGGTGGGATTGCCGCTGGGTTTGGAGCAGATTTTCCTGATGGGAGTTGCCCTGGTGGTGTGGGATGGGATGGGATGGGATGGGATGGGATGGGATGGGATGGGATGGGATGGGATGGGATGGGATGGGATGGGAGGTGTCCGTGCCTTGGGAGGGTGACAGGGGGTTGCCATGGGGTGTCCTGGATGGATCTCAGCCAGGAACAGTCCTGATCCTGCTCCTGGTCTCATTCCTGATCCAAGTCCCGATCCCACTCCTGATCCCCTTCCGGATCCCACTCCTGGTCCTGCTCCATCCATATCCCTCGGGCAGCTCAGGAAGGGTTTCCTTGGGGTCTCCTGGCTTGATTTCAACCAGGAACACTCCTGATCCCTCTCCTGATCCCTCTCCTGATCCCACTCCTGATCCCTCTCCTGATCCTACCCCATCCATGTCCTTAGGCAGCTCAGGAGAGGTTTCCATAGGATCTCCTGTCCAGAACTCAGCCTGATCCCATTCCAGATCCCATTCCCGATCCCGTTTTCCCCCACAGCCCGTGCTGGAGGTGATCTGCTCACAGATCCCATTCCTGATCCCATTCCCGATCCCGTTTCCCCCACAGCCCGTGCTGGAGGTGATCTGCTCACAGATCCCATTCCTGATCCCATTCCCGATCCCGTTTCCCCCACAGCCCGTGCTGGAGGTGATCTGCTCACAGATCCCATTCCTGATCCCATTCCCGATCCCGTTTCCCCCACAGCCCGTGCTGGAGGTGATCTGCTCACAGATCCCATTCCTGATCCCATTCCCGATCCCGTTTCCCCCACAGCCCGTGCTGGAGGTGATCTGCTCGCGCATGCGCTACATCTCGTCGCAGATCGAGCGGCCCATCCGCATCGTGGCGCTGAGCTCGTCGCTGTCCAACGCCAAGGACGTGGCGCACTGGCTGGGCTGCAGCGCCACCGCCACCTTCAACTTCCACCCCAACGTGCGCCCCGTGCCCCTGGAGCTGCACATCCAGGTGGGGACGGAACGGCCGGCGCTCTTGGGACAATCCCTTGGGATCTTCCGTAGTTCCTGTTTTTGTCGGTTCTCGGCCCTTATCCCTCGGGGTCGTCCGTAATTCTTGTTATTTGCCCCTCCCTTGGGATCGGCGGTAATTCTTGGTTTTGTCAGTTCTTGGCCAGAAATCCCTTGGGATCCTTGATTAATTCTTGGCCAGAAATCCCTTGGGATCCTTGATTCATTCTTGGCCGTAATCCCTTGGGATCCTTGATTCATTCTTGGCCATAATCCCTTGGGATCCTTGATTCATTCTTGGCCATAATCCCTTGGGATCCTTGATTCATTCTTGGCCGTAATCCCTTGGGATCCTTGATTAATTCTTGGCCATAAATCCCTTGGATCATTGGTAATTATATTAATTGTCAATTGTTGGCTAATTAATTCTTTGCCATAATCCCTTTGGATCGTTGGTAATTCGTGCTATTGTTCATTCTTGGCCATAACAATCCCTTGGGATTGTTGCTAATTGTTTTTTGGTCAATCCTTGGCTAATTAATTCTTGGGAAAATCCCTTGGGGTCGTCCGTAATTCTTATTTTTGTCAATTCTTGGCCATAATCCCTTGGGGTCGTTGGTCATTCTTGGCCGTATAATAATCGTTAGATTCGTTATTAATTGTTATCTTAATTTTTTCATTAATTTGTGGTGATTAATATGGAGTCTGATCATTAATCTCGTGAATTAATTATGCATCAATCGCTGACGTGGATAGTTAAGGACGCACCAAGTGGCACAAGGCCATTGATCATCAATACAAGGATCAGTCGTTACCGTGATTATATTAATAATATTAATATTAATTAATTAATAATTAGATTAATTGTCCAGCGTTTCCCACCAGTTTGGCAGGGAATGCTTTGGGATTCAGCGGGATTTGATGGGATTGGGATGGATGGGATTGATCACCAATACAAGGATCAGTCATTACCGTGACGTAGTAAAATGAATTGTCCAGCGTTTCCCACCGGCTGGGCAGGGAATGCTTTGGGATTCAGCGGGATTTGGGATCTTTGGCAGGGTTTCAACATCAGCCACACGCAGACGCGGCTGCTGTCCATGGCCAAGCCCGTGTACCACGCCGTGATGAAGCACTCGCCCAAAAAACCCGTCCTGGTCTTCGTCCCCTCGCGGAAACAGACGCGGCTCACGGCCATCAACATCCTGACCACCTGCGCCTCCGACGTCCAGCGCCACAGGTGACACCTGGGGACACCACGGGATGGACCGTGGGCTTGGAGAACGTCCGGGGATGGGAAATTCCTGAGGGAGCTCCGCCTGGAGAAAAGGGGGATCGGGGGATCTTCTGGGTCTCCTAAAAGGGGGGACAGGGGACACCTGGGGGACACCATGAAGTTGGTGAGAGATGGGTTATGGGGTTGGAGAACATCCAGGGGTGGGTTATGGGGTTGGAGAACGTCCAGGGATGGGTTATGGGGTTGGAGAACATCCAGGGATGGGTTATGGGGTTGGAGAATGTTCAGGGATGGGTTATGGGGTTGGAGAACTTCCAGGGATGGGTTATGGGGTTGGAGAACATCCAGGGATGGGTTATGGGGTTGGAGAATGTTCAGGGATGGGTTATGGGGTTGGAGAACGTCCAGGGTTGGGTTATGGGGTTGGAGAATGTCCAGGGATGGGTTATGGGGTTGGAGAATGTCCAGGGATGGGTTATGGGGTTGGAGAACATCCAGGGATGGGTTATGGGGTTGGAGAATGTTCAGGGATGGGTTATGGGGTTGGAGAACGTCCAGGGTTGGGTTATGGGGTTGGAGAATGTCCAGGGATGGGTTATGGGGTTGGAGAACGCCCAGGAATCGGTTATGGGGTCAGGGAGTGTCCAGAGGTCAGCTACAGGATTGGAGATGGAGATGGACAATTCCTTAGGGAGCTGAGGGGACTTGGCCTGGAGAAGAGGGAGGTCATGGGGTGGGATCGGGTGGAATGGGATTGGGATTGGGATGGGATGGGATGGGACGGGATGGGATGGGTGATCGCAAAGCCTTTCCCAGTCTGAAGCTCTCCCGGGTGTCCCGCAGGTTCCTGCACTGCGCCGAGAAGGACCTGGTGCCGTACCTGGAGAAGCTGAGCGACCCCACGCTGAAGGAGACGCTGGTGAACGGGGTCGGGTACCTGCACGAGGGGCTGACGGCCATGGAGCGGCGCGTGGTGGAGCAGCTCTTCAGCTCCGGTCAGCGCCGGGCGCGGTGCAGCGGGATCGGGGTTGGGATGGGATTGGGATGGGATTGGGATTGGATGGATGCGGTAGGGTGGGATGGGATGGGGTTGAGATTGGGATTGGAGTAGATGGGATGGGATCCATGGGACAGGATCCATGGGATGGGGTCCATGGGGTAGGATCTATGGGATCCCTGGGATGGGATGTATGGGATCCCTGGGATGTGATCTATAGGAGCCATGGGATGGGAGCCATGGGATGGGATCTATGGGATCCCTGGGATGTGATCTATGGGATCCATGGGATGGGATCTATGGGAGCCATGGGAGCCATGGGATCCATACGACGGGATCCCTGGGATGGGAACAGCGCCTGGAAAAGCCTTTCCTGGAGCCCAGCACATCCCGGTGTCCTGGCACTGGGGATGACACCTTGTCCAAGCTGTGTGTCACCTCTCCTTGGGGACACCTCAGAGCCCCTGGCAGGGCCTGAAGGGGCTCCAGGAGAGCTGGAGAGGGGCTGGGGACAAGGCCTGGAGGGACAGGACACGGGGAATGGCGTCCCACTGGGAAAGGGGACATTGGGGTGGGAATTTGGGATGGAAGGAGGGTGGGGAGGGGCTGGGGTGGAATTCCCAGAGCAGCTGTGGCTGCCCCTGGATCCCTGGCAGTGCCCAAGGCCAGGCCAGAGCCCCCTGGATCTATGGGAAGATGTCAAAGTGTCCCTGCCCGTGGTGGCAACTGGATGCTCTCCAGAACCTCTCCCAACCCAACCCACTCCATGCGTCTCCACCTCCCAGCCCCCAAAATTCCGGGATCGTCCCCACGCCCCTGTCCTGGTGCCCGGAAGCCCGGGGTCGGTGTCCCCTCTGAGCCCAGGTGCCCTCTGTGTCCCCAGGAGCCGTCCAGGTGATGGTGGCCTCGCGCAGCCTCTGCTGGGGCATGAACATCTCGGCCCACCTGGTGATCATCATGGACACGCAGTACTACAACGGCAAGATCCACGCGTGAGTGGGCCCTGGAACCCGGCCCGGCCTGGGATTGAGGGGATCCGTGGGGTGGGATCGGGATCGGGATCGGGACTGGCACTGGGGCTGGGGGAGGATTGGGATCCCAGGTGGGATGAGATGAGATCAGATCGATGTGATGGGGTCAGTGCACACAATGGGATCCGTGGGATGGGATTGCATTGGGACTGGGATGGGGCTGGGGTTGGCCGCCCAGGTGTGCCAGGGTGGGCGGGATGGGGTTGGCCCCCCAGGTGTGCCAGGGTGGGCGGGATGGGGATGGGGTTGGCCCCCCAGGTGTGCCAGGGTGGGCGGGATGGGGTTGGCCGCCCAGGTGTGCCAGGGTGGGCGGGATGGGGTTGGCCCCCCAGGTGTGCCAGGGTGGGCGGGATGGGGTTGGCCACCCAGGTGTGCCAGGGTGGGCGGGATGGGGTTGGTGTTGGCCCCCCAGGTGTGCCAGGGTGGGCGGGATGGGGTTGGTGTTGGCCCCCCAGGTGTGCCAGGGTGGGCGGGATGGGGTTGGTGTTGGCCCCCCAGGTGTGCCAGGGTGGGCGGGATGGGGTTGGTGTTGGCCCCCCAGGTGTGCCAGGGTGGGCGGGATGGGGTTGGTGTTGGCCCCCCAGGTGTGCCAGGGTGGGCGGGATGGGGTTGGCCGCCCAGGTGTGCCAGGGTGGGCGGCATGGGGCCTGTGATCCCCGCTCGGGGCTGCTGACGCCGTGGCCCTGGCAGGTACGTGGATTACCCCATCTACGACGTGCTGCAGATGGTGGGCCACGCCAACCGCCCGCTGCAGGACGACGAGGGCCGCTGTGTCATCATGTGCCAGGGCTCCAAGAAGGTGGGCACGGGCCCGGCCGCGGTTCTGCTCCTGCTGGGGGATGAGCCGCACCCGCGCTGGCGTCGGGACTGGGGTGGGATCGATGGGATGGGCGTTGGGGGGATGGGATGGGATCAGTGGGATCAGTGGGCTGGGATGGGATCCATGGACTGGGGGGGATGGGGATGGATGGAATGGGATCC
Organism: Chamaea fasciata; assembly: GCF_029207755.1. Lineage (NCBI taxonomy): Eukaryota > Metazoa > Chordata > Aves > Passeriformes > Sylviidae > Chamaea > Chamaea fasciata. Next base: position 206,829 of record NW_027094115.1, on the reverse strand, counting down.
ATGGACTGGGGGGGATGGGGATGGCAATGGAATGGGATGGGATGGGATCCAAGCCCTCACTCAGGGTTGGGATCACCACGGGGACAATCCAGAGCGCCGCTCTGGGCGTTGCCACAGCGTTTCTGGGATGAATTCTTGAACTCTGTCCCTTTTCCTGCCCGTCCTGCCTGCTGCAGGATTTCTTCAAGAAGTTCCTGTACGAGCCGCTGCCGGTGGAGTCCCACCTGGACCACTGCATGCACGACCACTTCAACGCCGAGATCGTCACCAAGACCATCGAGAACAAGCAGGACGCCGTGGACTACCTGACCTGGACCTTCCTGTACCGCAGGATGACCCAGAACCCCAACTACTACAACCTGCAAGGTGGGCATGGCGTCTGCAGGGAGCTCCTGCGGCCTGGGGGTGTCCTTGGGAATGTCCTGGGGTGGTAACGGTGCTGGCAATCCTGAACCGTCCTGCCCTGTTCCATCCCATGGATCACATGGATCCCATCCCCCCATTGTCCCATTATCCCACTATCCCTTTATCCCATTATACCATTATCCCATCCCACCCCATCCCATTACCGTATTACCCCGTTACCCCATTATCCCATGATCCCATTACCCCATGTCCCCACATCCCCATGTCCTCATGTGTGTCCCCATTCCCCCATGTCCCCATATCCCCCACATCCTCCTGTCCCCATGTCCTGGTGTCCCAATGTCCTCATGTCCCCATTCCCCTATATCCCCATTCCCCATGTCCCCCTGTCCCCATGTCCCCACATTCCCCTGTCCCCATGTCCCCATTCCCTCATGTCCCCGTGTGTGTCCCCATATCCCCGGTGTCCCTATTCCCTCGTGTCCCCACGTCCCCATTCCCCCACATCCCCGTGTCCCCATTCCCTCATGTCCCCATGTCCCCCTGTCCCCATGCCCCACATTCCCCTGTCCCCATGTCCCCATTCCCCCACATCCCCGTGTCCCCATTCCCCCATTCCCTCGTGTCCCCACGTCCCCATTCCCCCGCGTCCCCACGTCCCCATGTCCCCATTCCCTCGTGTCCCCATTCCCCCGCGTCCCCACCATCGCGTGTCGGGTGTCCCCAGGCGTGTCTCACCGGCACCTGTCGGATCACCTGTCGGAGCTGGTGGAGCAGACGCTCAGTGACCTGGAGCAGTCCAAGTGCATCAGCATCGAGGACGAGATGGACGTGGCCCCGCTCAACCTGGGCATGATCGCCGCCTACTACTACATCAACTACACCACCATAGGTGGGCAGGGCCCCGGAACGTCCCTGCCCCGGGGGTCTCACGGGAAACTCACTGCCTTCGGGGGGTTCCCAAAAAAATCCCGGCGTTTGGGTGTTTCCACCAAAAACATCTGGGTTTTCTTCCTAAAAAAAAATCCCAATTTTGGGGTGTTTTCCCAAAAAAATCCCTGGGTTTGGGTCTTCCCCCCTAAAAAATCTGGGGTTTCCCTGTCAAAGGATCCAAAATTTGCGGTGTTTTCCCCAAAAAATGCCTGGATTTGGGGATTTCTCCCCAGAAAATCCCTGGGTTTGGGGTTTTCCTTTAAAGAAATGTCCCTGGCTTTGGGGATTCCCCCCCCCCAAATCCTGGTTTTTTCATGTTTCCCCCCAAAACTCCCGATTTTTGTGTTTCCCCCAGAACTGTTCAGCATGTCCCTCAATGCCAAGACCAAGGTGCGGGGGCTGCTGGAGATCATCTCCAACGCCGCCGAGTACGAGAACATCCCCATCCGGCACCACGAGGACAACCTGCTGAGACAGGTACGGGATTGGGATGGGATCTGTGGGATCATTGGGATCATTGGGATCAATGGGAACATCCCCATCCGGCACCACGAGGACAACCTGCTGAGACAGGTACGGGATTGGGATGGGATCTGTGGGATCATTGGGATCAACGGAACATCCCCATCCGGCACCACGAGGACAACCTGCTGAGACAGGTACGGGATTGGGATGGGATCTGTGGGATCATTGGGATCATTGGGATCAATGAGAACATCCCCATCCGGCACCACGAGGACAACCTGCTGAGACAGGTACGGGATTGGGATGGGATCTGTGGGATCAATGGGATCATTGGGATCAACGGAACATCCCCATCCGGCACCACGAGGACAACCTGCTGAGACAGGTACGGGATTGGGATGGGATCAGTGGGATCATTGGGATCAACGGAACATCCCCATCCGGCACCACGAGGACAACCTGCTGAGACAGGTACGGGATTGGGATGGGATCTGTGGGATCATTGGGATCAACGGAACATCCCCATCCGGCACCACGAGGACAACCTGCTGAGACAGGTACGGGATTGGGATGGGATCAGTGGGATCATTGGGATCATTGGGATCAATGGGAACATCCCCATCCGGCACCACGAGGACAACCTGCTGAGACAGGTACGGGATTGGGATGGGATCTGTGGGATCATTGGGATCAACGGAACATCCCCATCCGGCACCACGAGGACAACCTGCTGAGACAGGTACGGGATTGGGATGGGATCTGTGGGATCATTGGGATCAATGGGATCAACGGGAACATCCCCATCCGACACCACGAGGACAACCTGCTGAGACAGGTACGGGATTGGGATGGGATCAGTGGGATCCATCGGATCCATGGGATGGGATCAGGATCAATAGGATTGGTGTGATGGGATGAGAATGGGCTCAATGGGATCAGCGTGATCAATGGCATGGGATGCAGTCAGTGGGAATGGTGGGACGGATGGGATCGATGGGATCAGGATCGGGACGGGATGAGGCCACACGAGACGGACTCGGCACTCAGCAATCCCAGCCCCGCTCATTCCGTAATCCCGGAAGCTCGGTGGGCGCTCCGCCCCGGGGCCGAAGGTGTTCTGGGGTTGAGCTGAAGGGTTTCCCTCGGCCCGCAGCTGTCCCAGAAGGTGCCCCACAAGCTGACCAACCCCAAATTCAACGACCCCCACGTGAAGACCAACCTGCTGCTGCAGGCCCACCTGTCCCGCATGCAGCTGAGCGCCGAGCTGCAGTCTGACACCGAGGAGATCCTCAGCAAGGTGGGCCCCCGCCCCAAAACACCGTCACTGTCACTGTCACTGGCCCTGTCACTGTCCCTGTCACTGTCACTGACCATCACTGGCCACTGTCCATCCCTGTCACTGGCCATGTCCCTGTCCCTGTCCCTGACCACCCCTGACCCTCCCTGGCAGTGTCCACTGCCCATCCCTGTCCAGGCCATCCAGGCCTCTGTGGCTGTCCTGTCCAGCAATGGGTGGCTGTGTCCCTGTCCCTGTCACTGACCATGTCCCTGTCCCCGCCAGGCCATCAGGCCGATCCAGGCCTGTGTGGACGTGCTGTCCAGCAATGGGTGGCTGTGTCCCTGTCCCTGTCACTGACCGTGTCCCTGTCCCCGCCAGGCCATCAGGCTGATCCAGGCCTGTGTGGACGTGCTGTCCAGCAATGGGTGGCTGTGTCCCTGTCACTGTCACTGTCACTGACCGTGTCCCTGTCCCCGCCAGGCCATCAGGCTGATCCAGGCCTGTGTGGACGTGCTGTCCAGCAATGGGTGGCTGTGTCCCTGTCCCTGTCACTGACCGTGTCCCTGTCCCCGCCAGGCCATCAGGCTGATCCAGGCCTGTGTGGACGTGCTGTCCAGCAATGGGTGGCTGTGTCCCTGTCCCTGTCACTGACCGTGTCCCTGTCCCCGCCAGGCCATCAGGCTGATCCAGGCCTGTGTGGACGTGCTGTCCAGCAATGGGTGGCTCAGCCCGGCGCTGGCCGCCATGGAACTGGCCCAGATGGTCACTCAGGCCATGTGGTCCAAGGACTCGTACCTCAAGCAGCTGCCACACTTCACCTCCGAGCACATCAAACGCTGCACCGACAAGGTACGGCCCGGGGGACACCCGGGGACATCCAGGGGACACCTGGGGACACTCAGGGACACTCAGGGGACACCTGGGGACACCCAGGGGACACCCAGGGGACACTCAGGGACACCAGGGGACACCTGGGGACACCCAGGGGACACCTGGGGACACCTGGGGACACCCAGGGACACTCAGGGGACACCTGGGGACACCCAGGGGACACTCAGGGACACTCAGGGGACACCTGGGGACACCCAGGGGACACTCAGGGACACCAGGGGACACACAGGGAACCCTCAAGGACACGCAGGGACGCCCAGGGCACAGGAATCTCAGCCTCGGATTTTTGGGAAAAGCTGGAATGTAAAAACTCTGGCCCAGGAGTTCTAGGGAATGGCAGAGCTGTGGAGTGAGTTTTGGCGTGAATCCAGGAGGGAAGAGCTTTAATCAGGGTTAAAGTTATTTCACTAATTAACGAGGATACCCCAGGTTATTCCAGCAATTTACAAATTACCCAATGAGTTATTTTCACTATTTAACGAGCACCCAATGAGCTCGTCAGGGGTTGAGATACCCCAAGTTATTCCCCCAATTAACGAGGTCCCCTGAACTATTCCCCCAGTTAATGAGTCCCTTGAGTTATTCCTCCAATTAATGAGATCCCTGAGTTATTCCACCAATTAACGAGCACCTGATGAGCCTCTGTGAGGGGTTGGGATCCCCTGAATTATTCCCCCAATTAATGAGATCCCCTGAATTATTTTCACCAATGAATGAGTGACTGATGAGCTCTTGTGAGGGGTTGAGATACCTCGAGTTACTCCCCCAATCAATGAAAATCTCCTGAGTTACTCCCCCAATTAATGAAAATCAATACCACCAATTAATGAAAGTCCCAAGTTACTCCCCCAATAAATCAAATCCCTGAGTTACTCCCCCAATTAATGAAAATCCCCTGAGTTACTTCACCAATCGATGAGATACCCCCAATTATCTTCACCAATTAATGAGCAATTAATGAACTCCTGAGAGGCGTTGAGATCCCCTGAACGATTCCACCGAACAACGAGCACCTGATGAGCCGCTGTGAGGGGTTGGGATCTCCTGAATTATTCCCCCAATTAACGAGACCCCAAATTAATGAGACCCCGGGTTCTTCCCCCAATTAACGAGCACCTGCTGAGCTCTTCTGGAGTGAAATACCCAGAATTATCCCAGCAATTAACAACCAATTGACGAACTCTGCTGAGGGGCTGGGATCCCCTCCACCGTTCCAGCAATTAGCGGGATCCCTGCCTCATGCCCCTAATTAACGAGCCCCCGGGGAGCGGGGCGAGGTGACACCTGTGGTCGCCGCAGGGCGTGGAGAGCGTGTTTGACATCATGGAGATGGAGGACGAGGAGCGCACGGCGCTGCTGCAGCTGCCCGAGGCGCAGATCGCCGACGTGGCGCGCTTCTGCAACCGCTACCCCAACATCGAGCTGTCCTACGAGGTGGGCGACAGGGACGCCATCCGCAGGTGAGGCTGGGGTCACTGGGGTCACTGGGGTCACTGGGGTCATCAGGGTGGGGATGGGATTTGGGGTCAGGATGTGACCCCACAGTTCCTGATCGTGTTCTCTGTCCCCTCACAGTGGTGGCCCCGTGGTGCTGGGGTTTGGGATTGGGATGTGACCGTGCTGTCCTGTCCTCTGTCCCCTCACAGCGGTGGCCCCGTGGTGGTGCTGGGGTTGGGGTTTGGATGGGGTTTGGGGTCAGGATGTGACCCCGCTGTCCTGTTCTCTGTCCCCAGTGGTGGCCCCGTGGTGGTGCTGGTGCAGCTGGAGCGGGAGGAGGAGGTCACCGGGCCCGTCATCGCCCCCCTGTTCCCACAGGTACCGCGGGGCCCACGGGATCCGTGGGCTCCATGGCACAGGACTGTCCCCGAGACTCAGAGTCCCTGTCTCCTCTGTCCCTGTCCCCGTGTCTCACTGTCTCTGTCCCCTGTCCCTGTGTCCCTGTCCCCTGTCTCACTCTGTCCCCTGTCCCTGTGTCCCTGTCCCCATCCCTTGTCCCTGTCCCCTGTCTCACTGTCTCTGTCCCCTGTCCCTGTCCCCAGCTCGGAGTGTCTCAGTGGATAGCACAAGCTGGGTGACAGAGGGTGGGTGGCACTGAGGTGGCAGTGTCCCTGATGCTGTCCCCAATGTCCCCAATGTCCCCACAGAAGCGTGAGGAGGGCTGGTGGGTGGTGATCGGGGACTCCAAGTCCAACAGCCTCATCTCCATCAAACGCCTGACGCTGCAGCAGAAGGCCAAGGTGACACTGGGGGACACCGGGGGACACTGGGGGGGGACATGGGATGGGTGACACCAGGGTGACACCAGGGATGGCAACGGGGGGTGGTGACACTGATATGAAGTGGGGGGTGACACAGGGGAGGTGACACTGAGGTGCCATGGGCTGGATGACACTGGACGAGTGACACTGAGGTGACAGTGGGTGACAGCAGGTGACACCGAGGTGCCATGGGCTGGGTGACACTGGGCGCCGCGGGCCGGGTGACGGCGGCGCGGGCTGAGGCGGCGCGCGTCCCCGCAGGTGAAGCTGGATTTCGTGGCGCCGGCGGCGGGCGCGCAGCACTACACGCTGTACTTCATGAGCGACGCCTACATGGGCTGCGACCAGGAGTACAAGTTCAGCGTGGACGTCAAGGAGGCCGAGAGCGACTCCGACTCCGACTGACGCAGCACACGGGGGCCCGGGAAACACGCCCAAATCCCGGGAAACGCCGCCCAAATCCCAGGAAATCCCTTAGAATCCCAAAAAAATCCCAGAGAATCCCTCAGAGTCCCAGCAGAATCCTTCAGAATCCCACCAAGTCCCAGCCAAATCCCAAAAAATCCCTCAGAATTCCCCCCCCCCCCCCCCCCCCCCCCCGCTGCATTCCTCTTGGTTTTTGGAGTTCGGATGTTTTGTACAGAGTTTTTTTAGGTTGGAATAAACTTCAGAATCCGACTCGGTGCTGGATCCCAAACTCCCCGATCCCAAATTCCTGGACCTCAAAATCCCCGATCCCAAAATCCTGGAATCCCAAATTCCCACCTCCCAAACTCTTGGAATCCCGAATTCCCACCTCCCAAACTCGTGGGCTCCCAAACTCCCCATCCCCAATTCCTGGAGCCCAAACTCCCTCAGTGTCCCCGAGGGTTCCCGGCTGACCCCAGACTCTGGGCAGGATCCCGGGGATTTTTCCGGGAGATTTTGGATTTATTGGCTTTGGGGCGGGAATCCCCCCGCGGATCCGGGACCCCGACCCCACAGACCGCCCGGGGGGGGACAGCAGGACACGGGGGGCTGGAGGTCACCCAGGCGTCCTGCGGGGCTGGGCAGGGCCGTGGGGGGCACGGGGGGCTCCTGGAGGCCACCGAGATGTCCTGGAGAAGGCTGGGGGCTCCTGGGGGCCACGGGGACGTTCTGGAGGACGCCGGGGAACCCCGGAGGCCCCCGCGCTGGCCTGGAGGCCTGGGGCGCTGGCCGTGTCCCCTCAGAGGCCCCGGTGTCCCCTTGGTGTCCTCAGTGTCCCCTGGCTGTCCCCAGTGGCCCCTCAGAGGCTGTCAGGGTGCTGGTGGGGCCAGAAGGCGATGTCCCCTGGGTGTCCCCTGTCCCCTCAGGGTCCCTGTCGTCCCCTGGGTGTCCCCCCTGGGTGTCCCCATTGTCCCCTGGCTGTCCCCAGTGTCCCCTCAGAGCACTGGCACTGCCAGAAGGCGATGTCCCCTAGGTGTCCCCTGACCCCTCAATGTCCCCATCGTCCAGCCAATGGGGACCCAGGGGGGTGTGTCACAGGTGTCCCCATTGTCCCCTGGCTGTCCCCATTGTCCCCATTGTCCCCGGGGTCCCCTCAGAGCCCCTCGGGGCGCTGGTACTGCCAGAAGGCGATGTCCCCGTCGTCCCCGCAGGTGGCCAGCAGCCCGGGCTCCCGCGGGTGCCAGGCCACCCCGTTGACGTCCTGGGCGTGCGCCCGCGCCACGTGGGCGGCCAGGCCGAAGGTCGCCGGGGCCACCGGCGACACCGGGGCCACCTCCTCGAACACCCGCACGGCGTCGTCACCGCAGGCCGTGGCCACCGCGCCCGTCAGGTGACACCTGCGACACAGGAGACAGGGGTCAGGGGACACCTGCGACACAGGGGACAGGGGTCAGGGGACACCTGGGACACACAGGGGACAGAGGACAGGGGACACCTGGGACACACAGGGGACAGGGGTCAGGGGACACCTGGGACACACAGGGGACAGAGGACAGGGGACACCTGGGACACAGGGGACAGGGGACACCTGGGACACACAGGGGACAGAGGACAGGGGACACCTGGGACACACAGGGGACAGGGGACAGGGGACACCTGGGACACAGGGGACAGGGGTCAGGGGACACCTGGGACACAGGGGACAGGGGACACCTGGGACACAGGGGACAGGGGTCAGGGGACACCTGGGACACAGGGGACAGGGGTCAGGGGACACCTGGGACACACAGGGGACAGGGGTCAGGGGACACCTGGGACACACAGGGGACAGGGGACAGGGGACACCTGGGACACAGGGGACAGGGGACACCTGGGACACACAGGGGACAGGGGACAGGGGACACCTGGGACACAGGGGACAGGGGACACCTGGGACACACAGGGGTCAGGGGACACCTGGGACACACAGGGGACAGGGGTCAGGGGACACCTGGGACACAGGGGACAGAGGACAGGGGACACCTGGGACACAGGGGACAGGGGACACCTGGGACACACAGGGGACAGAGGACAGGGGACACCTGGGACACAGGGGACAGGGGACACCTGGGACACACAGGGGACAGGGGTCAGGGGACACCTGGGACACAGGGGACAGGGGTCAGGGGACACCTGGGACACAGGGGACAGGGGACACCTGGGACACACAGGGGACAGGGGACACCTGGGACACAGGGGACAGGGGACACCTGGGACACAGGGGACAGGGGTCAGGGGACACCTGGGACACAGGGGACAGGGGTCAGGGGACACCTGGGACACAGGGGACAGGGGACACCTGGGACACAGGGGACAGGGGACAGGGGACACCTGGGACACAGGGGACAGGGGACACCTGGGACACACAGGGGACAGGGGACACCTGGGACACAGGGGACAGGGGACACCTGGGACACAGGGGACAGGGGTCAGGGGACACCTGGGACACAGGGGACAGGGGTCAGGGGACACCTGGGACACACAGGGGACAGGGGTCAGGGGACACCTGGGACACACAGGGGACAGGGGACACCTGGGACACACAGGGGACAGGGGACAGGGGACACCTGGGACACAGGGGACAGGGGACACCTGGGACACACAGGGGTCAGGGGACACCTGGGACACACAGGGGACAGGGGTCAGGGGACACCTGGGACACACAGGGGACAGGGGACACCTGGGACACACAGGGGACAGGGGTCAGGGGACACCTGGGACACACAGGGGACAGGGGACACCTGGGACACACAGGGGACAGGGGTCAGGGGACACCTGGGACACACAGGGGACAGGGGACACCTGGGACACAGGGGACAGGGGACACCTGGGACACACAGGGGTCAGGGGACACCTGGGACACACAGGGGACAGGGGGACACCTGGGACACAGGGGACAGGGGACACCTGGGACACACAGGGGTCAGGGGACACCTGGGACACACAGGGGACAGGGGTCAGGGGACACCTGGGACACAGGGGACAGGGGTCAGGGGACACCTGGGACACAGGGGACAGGGGACACCTGGGACACAGGGGACAGGGGTCAGGGGACACCTGGGACACACAGGGGACAGGGGACAGGGGACACCTGGGACACAGGGGACAGGGGACACCTGGGACACACAGGGGACAGGGGACACCTGGGACACACAGGGGACAGGGGACACCTGGGACACAGGGGACAGGGGACAAGGGACACCTGGGACACAGGGGACAGGGGTCAGGGGACACCTGGGACACAGGGGACAGGGGACACCTGGGACACACAGGGGACAGGGGTCAGGGGACACCTGGGACACAGGGGACAGGGGACACCTGGGACACACAGGGGACAGGGGTCAGGGGACACCTGGGACACAGGGGACAGGGGACACCTGGGACACAGGGGACAGGGGTCAGGGGACACCTGGGACACAGGGGACAGGGGACACCTGGGACACACAGGGGACAGGGGTCAGGGGACACCTGGGACACAGGGGACAGGGGTCAGGGGACACCTGGGACACACAGGGGACAGGGGACAGGGGACACCTGGGACACAGGGGACAGGGGACACCTGGGACACACAGGGGACAGGGGACACCTGGGACACACAGGGGACAGGGGACACCTGGGACACAGGGGACAGGGGACAAGGGACACCTGGGACACAGGGGACACCTGGGACACACAGGGGACAGAGGGTCATGGAGGGGTCAGGTGGCACCTTTGGGACAACTGGAGGGGACAGAGGTGTCAGGGAGAGGACAGGGGTCACGGAGAGGTCACCAGGGAGGGGACATGGCCTAGGGAGGGGACAGGGGGCACCTGGAGGGGCCACCAAGGAGGGGACAGGGCCCTGTGAGGTGACACCTGCACAGGTTATGGCAACGGGACAGGGTCCCAGGGAGGTGGCACCCAGAGGGTCACAGGGCACCAGTGAGGTGTCCCCAGGTGTCCCCAGTGTCCCCGGTGTCCCCAGTGTCCGTCCCTGGTGTCCCCAGTGCCCCCGGTGTCCCCAGTGCCCCCGGTGTCCCCAGTGTCCGTCCCTGGTGTCCCCAGTGCCCCCGGTGTCCCCAGTGTCCCCATTGTCTCCAATGTCCCCGGTGTCCCCAGTGCCTCCGGTGTCCCCAATGTCCCCAATGTCCCCAGGTGTCCCCAATGTCCCCAGTGTCCCCAGGTGTCCCCAATGTCCCCAGTGTCCCCAGTGCCTCCGGTGTCCCCAGTGTCCCCAGGTGTCCCCAATGTCCCCAGTGTCCCCAGTGCCTCCGGTGTCCCCAATGTCCCCAGTGACCCCAGGTGTCCCCAATGTCCCCAGTGTCCCCAGTGCCTCCGGTGTCCCCAATGTCCCCAGTGACCCCAGGTGTCCCCAATGTCCCCAGTGTCCCCAGTGCCTCCGGTGTCCCCAGTGTCCCCAGTGTCCCCAGGTGTCCCCAATGTCCCCAGTGTCCCCAATGTCCCCAGTGTCCCCAGTGCCTCCGGTGTCCCCAGTGCCTCCGGTGTCCCCAATGTCCCCAGTGTCCCCGGTGTCCCCAGTGTCCCCAGTGCCTCCGGTGTCCCCAATGTCCCCAGGGGTGTCCCCAGTGTCCCCATTGTCCCCGGTGTCCCCCGTGTCCCCATGTCCCCAGGCTCACCAGGCCACGTCGTAGATGCTGCGCCCGTGGTACCCGGACAGGGTGCACACACACTGCCAGCTGGGCTCCGAGCCACTGCCTGGGGACACAGGGACACAGGGGACACAGGGACATGGGGTGACACGGGGACACCAGGAACACTCCCCTCCCTTCCCCCCTCTCCCCTTCGCTCTTCCATTCCCTCTGTCCCTCCCCCTCCCTTCTCCCTGTCACCCCTCCTGTCCCCATCCCTGTCCCCTGTCCCCATCCCCATCCCCGTCCCCTGTCCCTGTCCCATCCTGTCCCCTGTCCCTGTCCCCTGTCCCTGTCCCCTGTCCCCGTCCCCATCCCCGTCCCCTGTCCCCATCCCTGTCCCTGTCCCCTGTCCCCATCCCTGTCCCCGTCCCTGTCCCCTGTCCCCATCCCTGTCCCTGTCCCCTGTCCCCGTCCCCATCCCTGTCCCTGTCCCATGTCCCTGTCCCCATCCCTGTCCCCATCCCCATCCCGTCCCTGTCCCCTGTCCCCATCCCTGTCCCGGTCCCTGTCCTCTGTCCTTGTCCCGTCCCTGTCCCCTGTCCCCTGTCCCCTGTCCCCTGTCCCCTGTCCCCTGTCCCCTGTCCCTGTCCCCTGTCCCCATCCCGTCCCCTGTCCCCGTCCCCGTCCCTCACCGTGTCCCTCCTGGCGCTGCCACACCCTCAGGGTGCGGTCATCGCTGCAGGACACGAGGCGGTGGCCGGAGCTGTCCCAGGCCACTGCCCACACGGTGGACGTGTGACCCTCCAGCGTGGCACAGCACAGCCAGTCGTCGTCGTCCTCGCGGTACAGGCGGATCGTGTCGTCATAGCTGGCGCTGGCCAGCAGCTGGGGACACGGGGACAGTGGGACACGGGGGACACACGGGGACACACGGGGACAGGGGGACACACGGGACAGGGGGACACACGGGGGACAGGGGGACACACGGGGACAGGGGGACAGTGGGACACGGGGGACACACGGGGACAGGGGGACAGTGGGACACACGGGGACAGTGGGACACGGGGGACACACGGGACACACGGGGACAGGGGGACACACAGGGGACAGGGGGACACACGGGGACAGGGGGACAGTGGGACACGGGGGACACACAGGGGACAGGGGGACACACGGGGGACAGAGGGACACACGGGGGACAGGGGGACACACGGGACAGGGGGACACACGGGGGACAGGGGGACACACGGGACAGGGGGACACACGGGGGACAGGGGGACACACGGGGACAGGGGGACACACGGGACAGGGGGACACACGGGGGACAGGGGGACACACGGGGGACAGGGGGACACACGGGGACAGGGGGACACACGGGACAGGGGGACACACGGGGGACAGGGGGACACACGGGGACAGGGGGACACACGGGACAGGGGGACACACGGGACAGGGGGACACACGGGGACAGGGGGACACACAGGGGACAGGGGGGACAACCACCCTGGCAGGGTTTGGGGCTCTGGGGGGTCCCTGCATGACCTTGAGTGTCCCCAGGGGTCCCGATGGGAGTTTGGGGTGTCCCCAGCTGTCCCCAGGGGTGTCCCCAGGTGTCCCAGTGTCCCCAGGGGTGTCCCCAGTGTCCCCAGGGGTGTCCCAGTGTCCCCAGGTGTCCCCAGTGTCCCCAGGGGTGTCCCCAGTGTCCCCGGGTGTCCCCAGTGTCCCCAGGGGTGTCCCCAGAGGTGTCCCCAGGTGTCCCAGGTGTCCCCAGGGATGTCCCCAGGTGTCCCCGGTGTCCCCAGGGGTGTCCCCAGTGTCCCCAGGGGTGTCCCCATTGTCCCCAGGTGTCCCCAGGGGTGTCCCCAGCGTCCCCAGGTGTCCCCAGTGTCCCCAGTGTCCCCAGGTGTCCCCAGGGGTGTCCCCATTGTCCCCAGGTGTCCCAGGTGTCCCCAGTGTCCCCAGGTGTCCCCAGGGGTGTCCCCATTGTCCCCAGGTGTCCCAGGTGTCCCCAGTGTCCCCAGGTGTCCCCAGGGGTGTCCCCATTGTCCCCAGGTGTCCCCAGTGTCCCCAGGTGTCCCAGGGGTGTCCCAGGGTCCCTCACCTGCAGGCTGGGGTGCCACACCACGTGTTTGACGTCCTGTGTGTGTGCGCTGAGCACGCTGACACACTCGAACTCCTCCTCCTCGTCATCCACTGCGGGGACAGGGACAGGGACATGGGGACAGGGGGCCAGGGATTGGGGCCAGGGATTGGGGACAGGGACATGGGGATGGGGACATGGGGACAGGGGGACAGGGATTGGGGACATGGGGACAGGGACATGGGGACAGGGGGACAGGGATTGGGGCCAGGGATTGGGGCCAGGGACATGGGGACGGGGACATGGGGACAGGGGGACAGGGATTGGGGACATGGGGACAGGGACATGGGGACAGGGACTGGGGACAGGGACATGGGGACAGGGATTGGGGACATGGGGACAGGGATTGGGGACATGGGGACAGGGACATGGGGACGGGGATTGGGGACGGGGATTGGGGATGGGGACATGTGGATAGGGATTGGGGACAGGGACAGGGGACAGGGACAGGGACATGGGGACATGGGACAGGGATGGGGACAGGGACAGAGGACGGCAGAGGGGCCCAGGGGGTGCCCGGGGGGTCAGAGGTCAGGGGTCAGGGCTCACCCTCCCAGACCCAGACACTCTTGTCCCGGCTGCAGGTGGCCAGCAGTGTCCCCGAGGGCGCCCAGGCCACCGACTTCACCTCGTTCTCGTGTCCCTCCAGCGTGGCCACCACCTGTGGGGACACCACACCGGGACACTGGGACTGGGGACACCGGGGCCACCGGGGACACTGGGGACACTGGGGCACCGGGGTGGCGCAGGGGCCGGGCGCCGTGCCCACCTCGAAGCCGTCGTCCTGCCGTTTCCACACGCAGGTGGTGCCGTCGAAGCTGGCCGAGGCCAGGTACTGCCCGCACGGCGACCACGACACGCGCCGCACCGTGCGGGAGTGCGCGTCCGACAGAACGGCCCGGCACGACCAGCCCGCGCCTGCGACAGCAACGGCGACATCGGCACACCGCGGGGCATCGGGGGACACCGGGGGACACCGGGACACCGGGGGACACGGGCCAGGCCGCTCCGAGCTCCGCGGACTGACCGGCCTCAGCCTCGGGACCCCCCGGCCCCGGTCCCGGCCCCGCTCACGGTCCCGGTGTGTCCCGGTGTGTCCCGGTGTGTCCCGGTGTTCCCCGGCCCCGCCCGGTGCCCCCGGTGTCCCCGCTCACCGTCGCGGCCCCAGACCCGCACGGTGCGGTCCCCGCCGCAGGACGCCAGCAGGGCCCCGCCGGGGCTCCAGGCCAGCGCCCAGCAGCGGCTCTCGGGGTGCGCGGGCACCCGGCACAGCAGCGACAGCGCCTCGGGCATGGCGGCGGCACCGCCACCGGCACCGGCACCAACCGGAACCGGAACCGACACGAACCGGAACCGGAACAGCCCCGGAAGCGGAAGTGCGGCGGCCGGGGCGGGGCCGTGAGCAGGGCCCGGAGCCGCTGCCGGTGGCCGGGCCGGGGTCGGGGCGCTGCGGGCGGGGACGGGCCGGGATCGGCACCGGGAGCGGCACCGGCACTGGGATCGGCACCGGGAGCGGTGCCCGCTGTCCCGGGGCCGCTGAGGGCGATCCGGGCCGGTGTCAGGGGCGTGCGGAGCCGCCGGGGCCGGGGGACGCGGGGCCGGTGTCGGAAGGCGCTGCCGGTGAACGCGGAGCCGGTACCGGTGATCCCGGGGCGGGTGTCGGGGCTCCCGGAGCCGGGTACCGGTGATCCCGGGGCGGGTGTTACTAACTAACCCGGTACCGGTTATCTCAGGGCGGGTATCGCCAACCCCGGTACCGGTGACCCGGGGCGGGTATCGCTAACCCCCGGTCGCGGCTGCCTGTGCCCCCCGTCCCGGCCGCTCGGGTCCCGTCCCCGTTCCCGTTCCTGTTCCCCTTGGTCCCATTCCCGGTCCCGGTGCGGGTGCGGTCCCGGTGCGTTTCGCGCTCCCATCCCCGTCCCCGGTCCCGGCGGGGATCCCGGTGCTGGTGCGGGTCCCGTTCCCGTCATCGCCGGTGTCCCGGCGGCCCGTTCCCGGTCCCGTTCCCGTCATCGCCGGTGTCCCGGCGGCCCGTTCCCGGTCCCGTTGCCGTCATCGCCGTGTCCCGGCGGCCCGTTCCCGGTCCCCCGGTCCCGTTGCCGTCATCGCCGTGTCCCGGCGGCCCGTTCCCGCTCCCGTTCCGTCATCGCCGTGTCCCGGCGGCCCGTGGGCGGCATGTACGCGGCGGGCGGGCGGCGGCGGCGCGGGCCGGCCCCGAAGCAGGCGGAGCGCAGCCTGGCCTCGGCGCTGCCCGGGGCGCTGGCGGTCACGGCGCTCTGCACCGCGCTGGCCGAGCCCGCCTGGCTGCGCCTGCACGGCGGCACCTGCGGCCGCCAGGAGCTCGGCGTGGCCGACGTGCTGGGCTTCGTGCGGCCCGAGCTGCTGCGGGGTGAGTGCGGACACTGCCAGGGACACCGCGGGGGACGCTGCCGGGGGGGCTGCGGCTGTGTGCTCCCGTCCTTCTGGCCTGTCCCTGCTGTCCCTTCATGGTGCTGCTGTCCCTTTCTGTCCCTTCCGTGCCCTCCTGTCCCCTTCGGGCCCCTTCGGAGACCTCCTGTCCCTGCTCTGTCCCTTCTGTGCTCTTCTGTCCCCTTCAGACCTTTCTGTCCCCTTCGGGACCCTGCCAGCCCCTTCTGTGGCCTCTGTCCCCTCTGTGTCTTCCTGTCCCCTCCTGTCCCTTCCATCTGTGATCGTGCCCTGCTGTCCCCTCCTGTCCCTTCCGTCCGTGTCCATCCAATTCTGTCCCCTCTGTCCCCTTCTGTTCCTCTCCTGTGCCTTTCCCTTTTTCTCCGTTCCTTCCTCCATCCCCTCCATCCTCTCCTGTCCCTCTGTCCCCCCTGTCCCTCTGTCCCCTCCTGTCCCCTCCTGTCCCCTCCTGTCCCCCCTGTCCCTCTGTCCCTCTTGTCCCTCTGTCCCCTCCTGTCCCCTCCTGTCCCCCCTGTCCCCCCTGTCCCTCTGTCCCCTCCTGTCCCCTCTGTCCCCTCCTGTCCCCTCCTGTCCCCTCCTGTCCCCCTGTCCCCTCCTGTCCCTCTGTCCCCTCCTGTCCCCCCTGTCCCTCTGTCCCCTCCTGTCCCCTCCTGTCCCCTCCTGTCCCCCCTGTCCCTCTGTCCCCTCCTGTCCCCTCCTGTCCCCCCCTGTCCCTCTGTCCCCTCCTGTCCCTCTGTCCCCTCCTGTCCCCTCCTGTCCCCCCTGTCCCCCCTGTCCCTCTGTCCCCTCCTGTCCCCTCTGTCCCCCCTGTCCCTCTGTCCCCTCCTGTCCCCTCCTGTCCCCCCTGTCCCCCCTGTCCCTCTGTCCCCTCCTGTCCCCCTCTGTCCCCCCTGTCCCTCTGTCCCCTCCTGTCCCCTCCTGTCCCTCTGTCCCCTCCTGTCCCCCCTGTCCCTCTGTCCCCTCCTGTCCCCCCCTGTCCCTCTGTCCCCTCCTGTCCCCCCCTGTCCCTCTGTCCCCTCCTGTCCCCCCCCTGTCCCCCTCTGTCCCCTCCTGTCCCCTCAATCCCTGTCCCCACTCCCGAGGATTTTCCCGGCCCCGCCCCATTTTTCCAGCCTTGCTCCCCCCCCCCCCTCGGGCACAGGAACTCATCCCTAATTAATTAATCACCCCTAATTAGTGACTTCTTAATGAGAAGGGCTGGCTCAAAGGGAGCCCAGGAAGTCATCCCTCATTAATGAGTTGTCCCTAATTACTGACTCGGTGCTAATTACAGCGGCCGGCTCTAAGGGCTGTGGGCATTTGAAGGAATGTTTGGGTTTGTTCCTCCCAAAAATTCCCCCAAAATTCCTTTTTTTTTTTTTTCCCTCCCCCCAAAATTTCCACTTTTCCCCCCAAAATTCCATTTTTTTCCACCAAAATCCCCCCAAAATTCCACTTTGTGGATTTGTTTCAGCTGGAGAAGCGGATTTTTAATGGATTTTTTTAGATGGAAAAGAGGATTTTCTGTTGGATTTTTTTTTTTTATGGAAAAGCGGATTTTGGGGGGCAATTTTTTGGCAGAAAAGCAGAATTTTTTTGGGAGATTTTTGGGCTGGAAAAGCAGATCTTTGAGGGAATTTTTTGGGAGGTGTTTTAGTTGTAAAAGTGAATCTTTTGGGCTAGAAAAGCAGAATTTCGGGCAGAAAACACGACTGGTTTTGTGCAGAAAATACGATTTTTTCGTGCAGAAAATCAGATTTTTGGTGTGAAAACTCGGATTTTTGGTGCAGAAAATCAGATTTTTTTTTTTTGCCAGAAAATCCGATTTTTGGTGCGGAAACTCCGATTTTTTGTAGGAAAAATCACCTTTTTTCCCTCTTTCCCCCCCCAGATTTCTGCATGAACCCGCAGACGGTGCTGCTGCTGCGGGTGATCGCTGCCTTCTGCTTCCTGGGCATCCTGTGCAGCCTGGGCGCCTTCCTGCTCGACGTCTTCGGGCCCAAACACCCGGCCCTGAAAATCACCCGCCGCTACGCCTTCGCCCACATCCTCACAGGTGGGGCGCCCCAAAAATACCGTGGGAATCGCCAAAAATCCCCCAAAAAATCCCCCCAGAAACCCCCAAAAATCCCCCCCAAAAAAACCCAAAAATCCCCCCAAAAACCCCCAAAAATCCCCCCAAAAATCCCCCCAAAAACCCCCCAAAATCCCCCCAAAAATCCCCCCAAAAATCCCCCAAAATCCCCCCAAAAATCCCCCCAAAAACCCCCAAAAATCCCCCCCAAAAATCCCCCCAAAAACCCCCCAAAATCCCCCCAAAAATCCCCCCAAAAATCCCCCCCAAAAATCCCCCAAAAAATCCCCCCAGAAACCCCCAAAAATCCCCCCAAAAAACCCCAAAAATCCCCCCAAAAACCCCCAAAAATCCCCCCAAAAATCCCCCCCAAAAATCCCCCCAAAAAACCCCCAAAAATCCCCCCCAAAATCCGGCGGGAATCCCCCCAAAAATCCCAAAGAAGGAATCCCAGAGAAATCCCCCAAAGTCCCAAAGGAATTCCCAAAAATCCCAGGGAAGTCCCACATCCTCACAGGTGGAGGGGGCCCCAGAATCCCACAGGAGTCCCCAAAAAATCCCACAGGAATCCCACAGGAACCTCCCAAAAAATCCCACAGGAATCCCCAAAGGAATCTCCCAAAGGAATCTCTCAAAATCCCAAAGGAATCCTCCAAAATCCCAAAGGAATCCGTAAAATCCCAAAAGGATTCATCTTCCCCCCCGCCCCCCCAGCTCCATGGGGTTTTTTTCCCATTTTTCTCCAATCCCACCCAGTTTTCTCCATAGTTTTTTCCCGTTTTTCTCCAATCCCACCTGGTTTTCTCCATAGTTTTTTCCCATTTTTCTCCAATCCCACCTGGTTTTCTCCATAGTTTTTTCCCGTTTTTCTCCAATCCCACCTGGTTTTCTCCATGTTTTTTTCCCATTTCCCCAGTGCTGCCGTGCCCACGGTGATCGGTTTCTGTCACTGGGGGTCAGAGACCCCAGGCCCCAACCCAACCCCAACCCAAACCATTTTTTCCCATTTTTTCCCAATCTAACCCCATTTTTTCCCAATCTAACCCATTTTTCTCTCACTTTAACCTATTTTCCCCCATTTTTTCCCAATCTAACCCATTTTTCTCTCACTTTAACCTATTTTCCCCCATTTTTTCCCAATCTAACCCATTTTTCCCTGATCTAACCCATTTTTCCCCCGATCTAACCCATTTTTCTCTCACTTTAACCTAATTTCCCCCATTTTTTCCCAATCTAACCCATTTTTCTCTCGGTTTAACCTATTCCCCCCATTTTTTCCCAATCTAACCCATTTTTCTCTCACTTTAACCTAATTTCCCCCATTTTTTCCCAATCTAACCCATTTTTCTCTCACTTTAACCTATTTTCCCCCATTTTTTCCCCGATCTAACCCATTTTTCTCTCACTTTAACCTATTTCCCCCCATTTTTTCCCAATCTAACCCCATTTTTCCCCGATCTAACCCATTTTCCCCCCGATCTAACCCATTTTCCTCTCGGTTTAACCTATTCCCCCCGTTTTCCCCCCGATCTAACCCATTTTTCTCTCGGTTTAACCTATTTCCCCCCATTTTTTCCCAATCTAACCCATTTTTCTCTCACTTTAACCTAATTCCCCCCATTTTTTCCCAATCTAACCCCATTTTTTCCCAATCTAACCCCATTTTTTCCCGATCTAACCCATTTTTCCCCCGATCTAACCCTTTTTTCTCTCGGTTTAACCTAATTCCCCCATTTTTTCCCAATCTAACCCCATTTTTTCCCAATCTAACCCATTTTTTCCCAATCTAACCCATTTTTCTCTCAGTTTAACCTATTTCCCCCCATTTTTTCCCAATCTAACCCATTTTTTCCCAATCTAACCCATTTTTCTCTCGGTTTAACCTAATTTCCCCCATTTTTTCCCAATCTAACCCATTTTTTCCCAATCTAACCCCATTTTTTCCCAATCTAACCCATTTTTCTCTCACTTTAACCTAATTTCCCCCATTTTTTCCCAATCTAACCCATTTTTCTCTCGGTTTAACCTAATTTCCCCCATTTTTTCCCCGATCTAACCCATTTTTTCCCAATCTAACCCCATTTTCCCCCGATCTAACCCATTTTTCCCCCGATCTAACCCATTTTCCTCTCGGTTTAACCTATTCCCCCCGTTTTCCCCCCGATCTAACCCATTTTCCTCTCGGTTTAACCCATTCCCCCCGTTTTCCCCCCGATCTAACCCATTTTCCTCTCGGTTTAACCTATTCCCCCCATTTCCCCCCGATCTAACCCATTTTCCTCTCGGTTTAACCTATTCCCCCGTTTTCCCCCTGATCTAACCCATTTTCCTCTCGGTTTAACCCATTCCCCCCGTTTTCCCCCCGATCTAACCCATTTTCCCCCCGATCTAACCCATTTTCCTCTCGGTTTAACCTATTCCCCCGTTTTCCCCCCGATCTAACCCATTTTCCTCTCGGTTTAACCTATTCCCCCCGTTTTTCCCCCGATCTAACCCATTTTTCTCTCGGTTTAACCTATTCCCCCTGTTTTCCCCCCGATCTAACCCATTTTCCTCTCGGTTTAACCTATTCCCCCCATTTCCCCCCGATCTAACCCATTTTCCCCCCGATCTAACCCATTTTCCTCTCGGTTTAACCCATTCCCCCCGTTTTCCCCCCCGATCTAACCCATTTTCCTCTCGGTTTAACCTATTCCCCCCGTTTTCCCCCCGATCTAACCCATTTTCCTCTCGGTTTAACCCATTCCCCCCGTTTTCCCCCCGATCTAACCGTCCCCCCCGTTTCTCCCCGCTGCAGTGCTGCAGTGCGCCACGGTGATCGGCTTCTGTTACTGGGCCTCGGAGCTGCTCCTGGCGCAGCAGCAGCAGCACAAGAAGTACCACGGCTCGCAGGTGTTCGTCACCTTCGCCGTCAGCTTCTACCTGGTGGCGGGGGCGGGCGGGGCGTCCATCCTGGCCACGGCCGCCAACCTGCTGCGCCACTACCCCAGCGAGGAGGAGGAGCAGGCCCTGGAGCTGCTCTCCGAGATGGAGGAGGCCGAGCCCTACGGGCCCGACTACGACGTGGTCAACCAGTTCCAGCCGCCGCCCGCCTACACGCCCTGAGCCCGCGGGGCCCGGACGCCGGCCGGGCCGGGGGACGGCGCGGGGGAGTGGGCGGCCGGGGGGGATGCCGGGAGATCGTCCGGCCGGGGATCGGGCCGGGTGGATCCCGAGAGATCTGCCGGCAAAGGATTTCTCTGCGTGAATCCCGAGAGATCTTCCGGCCGGGGATCGGACCGGGTGGATCCCGAGAGATCGTCCAGCCAGGGATTGGACTGGGTGGACACGGGAAGTTCTTCCGGCCAGGGATTGGGCCGGGTGGATCCCGAGAGATCTTCTGGCAAAGGATTTCTCTGGGTGGATCCCGAGAGATCTGCTGGCAAAGGATTTTTCTGGATGGATCCCAAGAGATCTTCCGGCCAGGGATTGGGCCAGGTGGATCCCTAGAGATCTTCCGGCAAAGGATTTCTCTGGGTGGATCCCGAGAGATCTTCTGGCAAAGGATTTCTCTGGATGGATCCCGAGAGATCTGCTGGCAAAGGATTTTTCTGGATGGATCCCAAGAGATCTTCCGGCCAGGGATTGGGCCAGGTGGATCCCTAGAGATCTTCCGGCAAAGGATTTCTTTGGGTGGATCCTGAGAGATCTTCTGGCAAAAGATTTCTCTGGATGGATCCAGAGAGATCTGCTGGCAAAGGATTTCTCTGGATGGATCCCGAGAGATCTTCCGGCCAGGGACTGGGCCGGGTGGATCCTGAGAGATCTTCTGGCAAAGGACTGCTCTGCATAGATCCTGGGACTTCTTCCCGCCAGGGATTGGGCTGGGTGGATCCTGAGCTCTTCCAGCAAAGAACTGGACACGGGAAGCTCCCCCTGGGAAGGATTTCTCTGGATGGATCCTGAGATGTTCTGGCCAGGGACTGGGCCGGGTGGATCCCAAGAGATCTTCTGGCAAAGGACTGCTCTGCATGGATCCTGGGAGTTCTCCCAGCCAAGGGTTGGTCTGGGTGGATCCCCAGAGCTCTTCGACAAATGATTGGGCTGGATGGACACAGGAGGTTCTCCCAGGGAAGGATTTCCCCAGTGGATCCCAGGGAAGGATTTCCCCAGGTTCCCGTTGCTGTCTCCGTGACTCCGGAGGGGTTTGGCCCCCGGGGGATGTGGGGACCCCCTGCCCCGGGGGGAGTTTTCCTTGGAATGAGATCCGTGATCCCCCTGGAATGAGAGCTCTGGCACCTGCCTGGAATGAGAACTTTGGGATCCCCAATTCCCAATGGATTGGGAACTTTGGGATCCCCATGGAATGAGAGCTCTGGGATCCCCCAATTCCACGTGGACTGAGAACTTTGGGGTCTGGAATTCCCTGTGGAATGGGAGTTTTGGGATCCCCCCATTCTGAACTGATCGAGAACTCTGGGATCCCCAGATCCCACAGATTAAATCCTTTGGGATCCCCGATTCCCCATGAGATGAGAGCTCTGGGATCTGCCTGGAATGAGAACTTTGGGATCCCCGATTCCCAGTGATTGAGAACTTTGGGATCTGGAATTCCCTGTGGAAAGGAGAACGTTGAGATCCCCAGTTTCCAACGGATCAAGAACTTTGGGATCCCCGATTCCCAGTGGATCCAGAGCTTTGGGATCCCCGCAGATCAAAACCTTTGGGATCCCCTTGGACTGAGAACTCTGGGATCCGCAATTCCCCGTGGAATGAGAACTTTGGGATCCCCGATTCCCGGTGATTGGGAACTTTGGGAGCTGGAATTCCCTGTGGAATGGGAGCTTTGGGATCCCTGATTCAGAACTGATCGAGAACTTCAGGATCCCCCTGGAATGAGAACTTTGGGATCTGGAATTCTGAGAACTTTGGGATCCCCCAGTTTCCAACGGATCGAGAACTTTGGGATCCCCAGATCTCCCTGGAATGAGGATTTCGGGATCCCCGGTCCCACCCCAGCCCCTCTCCCGGCCCCCATCCCCCTTTTCCCACGGGAATATTTATCCCCCTATTTAAAAACCCGGGAATTCCCATTCCCTGCTCCCATTTTTTTTTTTCCCCCCCTCCCATGGACATTCTGCACTTTATTCCAGGCTCTGGGAATTCCGGGATCGCCTTTGGGGAGGGGTTTTTGGGTTGTTTGTTTGTTTGTTTTTTTTGGGATCATCCCATCCCTCACCCTGCAAAACCTGGGAATTTCGGGGCTCCCGGGAAATCGGGATCAGAACCTGGAGCTTTTATGCAAATCCCTTCACGCCCATCCCGCTTTTCCTGCTTTTTTTCCCCCTCCCAAAATTCCCAATTTATTTCCCCCCTACTCTGATTTTTCCAACCCCCACCCAGGACCAATTCCGGAAATTTTTTGGGGCCAAAAAGAGGAAAAAAAAAAAAATCCCGTAAAGATTCAAATTCCCAACAAAATCCCCATTCCTGGAACGCTTAGAGGGGTTTTTTTAAGGAAAACTCCTGGATTTTTAGGGAATTTTAACCCAGGGATTCAGCTCCTTGGAGGCCCCGATGCTTTTATTCCGATTTTCCCAGTTTTATCCCAATTTTCCCGCTTTTATCCCCATTTTCCTGCTCTTTTTTCCCGTTTTTTTCTTTTTCCTCTCCCTCCAATTTTTTCTTCCCCCTGGCTATGCAAGAGCTCCTCCCCCGGGATGGAAAAATCCCGGGGGAAAAAAAAAAGAAAAACCTGGAAAAATCCCAGAAAAATAAAAAAATTCCCACGAAAGGCTCGGGAGGAGCCGAATCCACCCCCAAAAAAAAACCTCCCTGGGGAATTCCAGGATTTGGGATCCGCCGGGAGAAGCTGCGGGATTCCCGGGATATGCAAAGAGGGCGTGAATAAATCTGTGAAAAACGGGATTTTTCGGGAAAGAATTCCCCAAAAAAACCAACAAAAAAGGCACAAAAAGGGAAATAAACCCCCGGGGGTGGGAGGAGGGAGGGAGGGCGGAGCTTCCCGGGGATTGGCGGGATTTGGGATCGGCCGCGGGGTTTGGGGGGGAATAAAGGGGTGGAAGGAGAGACGGGGTCGTGGTTGGGGGAGGGGAGGGGGATGTGTCCCTAAAAACTGGACTTGATCCCATAAAACAGCCCCAAACCCCAAAACACTGGGCTGGATCCCAAAAAAACTGTCCTGGGTCCCAAAAAACCAGCCCTGGATCCCAGAAAACTCTCCTGGATCCCAAAAATCTGTCCTGGGTCCCAAGAAACGGCCCCAAATCCCCAAAAGAACCATTGTTCCCCCCCCCAAAACATCTGTCTTGAATCCCAGAAATCTGTCCTGGATCCCATAAAACAGCCCCAGATCCCCAAACCAACGCTCCTCGACCCCAAAAAAACCTGCTCTGGACCCCAAAAAGCAGCCCTAAACCTGGACCCCCAAACCCCAAATAACCCCGAAGAGCCCCCAGACCCCAAAACCCCCTATAGGTCCCAACCCATAACCCACAATAACCCCCAGCAACGCCCCATCACCCCAAATAATCCCCCACAACCTCCTGACCCCATAGCCCCAAATACTCCCCTATGACCCTGCGACCCCAAATGTCTCCCCGTAACCCCCACAACCCCCAGTCCCCAAAATCCCCTAGAGCCCCCCAACCCCACGACCCACAATAATGCCCCATAACCCCGGTAATCCCCAGACCCCAAAACCCCCAATACCACCCCATAACCCTTGACCCCATCACCCCCAGACCCCAAAGCGTCCCCTGACCCCATAACCCCCAATAACCCGCCGAAACCCCCAATAACGCCCCATAGCCCAGGAACGCAAAGAGCCTCCAGACCCCCAAGAACCCCACACCCCGCAGTAATCCCCCATAACCCCCAAGATCACCCCAATGATCCCCTATAACGCCCAGACCCCATAAGGGCCCCGGGGGGCGCGTCCCCATGAAAGCCCCGCCCATGATTAGCCCCTCCCCATAAACCACGCCCCTTTCCCATTCGCCCTCACCGCGCCCACTTCCGCCATCACGCGCAGAGTGGGCGTGGCATCCCGCCCAGCCAATCAGCGCGCGAGGCTGCGCTGCACGGACCAATGGGAACGCCAGGACCGCCCAGACCCCGGTGCGCCCCTGGGTAACCCCAAAAATAAACCATAAAAACCCCAAACGGCGCCCCAGGACCCCCAGCCATCCCCTATAGACCCAGAAATCCCCTACAGACCCCCCGGAGCCCCAAATAGTCCCCTATAACCCCAGCCATCCCCTATAGACCCAGAAATCCCCTACAGACCCCCCGGAGCCCCAAATAGTCCCCTATAACCCCAGCCATCCCCTATAGACCCAGAAATCCCCCATAACCCCCCAGAGCCCCAAATAGTCCCCTATAACCCCAGCCATCCCCTATAGACCCAGAAAACCCCTACAGACCCCCGGAGCCCCAAAGAGTCCCCT
The DNA here is from genome assembly GCF_029207755.1 of Chamaea fasciata. Classification (NCBI taxonomy): domain Eukaryota; kingdom Metazoa; phylum Chordata; class Aves; order Passeriformes; family Sylviidae; genus Chamaea; species Chamaea fasciata. The sequence goes on along the minus strand of NW_027094115.1, from coordinate 181,551 downwards.
ATAACCCCAGCCATCCCCTATAGACCCAGAAATCCCCTACAGACCCCCCGGAGCCCCAGAGAGTCCCCTATAACCCCAGCCATCCCCTATAGACCCAGCAATCCCCTACAGACCCCCCTGAGCCCCAAATAGTCCCCTATAACCCCAGCCATCCCCTATAGACCCAGCAATCCCCTACAGACCCCCCTGAGCCCCAAATAGTCCCCTATAACCCCAGCCATCCCCTATAGACCCAGAAATCCCCTATAGACGCCCCGGAGCCCCAACTAGTCCCCTATAACCCCAGCCATCCCCTATAGACCCAGAAATCCCCTATAGACCCCCTGAGCCCCAAATAGTCCCCTATAACCCCAGCCATCCCCTATAGACCCAGAAATCCCCTATAGACCCCCTGAGCCCCAAATAGTCCCCTATAACCCCAGCCATCCCCTATAGAACCAGAAATCCCCTATAGACCCCCGGAGCCCAGGACGGCTCCCTTGTGGGCGTGGCTACACACAAGCCCCGCCCCTCTGATCGCCCTGTCCGCTCCACTTCCGACCTCACGCATCGGTGGGCGTGGCTTCATTCCCGCACAGCCAATCAGCGCGCCGGGCGGGGCCGCGCCGACCAATAGCGGGGGTCAGGCGGCGTGTGGAGGCCAGTGGAGCCGGCGGGAGGGGGTCGCTTCAGGACCCCAGAGACCCCCCGGGACCCCAAATAACCCCCCGGGACCCCAGAGACCCCCCGGGACCCCAAATAACCCCCCGGGACCCCAGAAACCCCCCGGGACCCCAAATAACCCCTCGGGACCCCAGAAACCCCCCGGGACCCCAAATAACCCCCCGGGACCCCAGAGACCCCCCGGGACCCCAAATAACCCCCCGGGACCCCAGAAACCCCCCGGGACCCCAAATAACCCCTCGGGACCCCAGAGACCCCCCGGGACCCCAAATAACCCCTCGGGACCCCAGAAACCCCCCGGGACCCCAAATAACCCCCGGGACCCCAAATAACCCCCCGGGACCCCAAATAACCCCCGGGACCCCAAATAACCCCCCGGGACCCCAGAAACCCCCAGGTCCGGCCTCATAAACGCCCCGGGACCCCAAATAACCCCCCGGGACCCCAAATAACCCCCCGGGACTCCATAAACCCCCCGGTCCGGCCTCATAAACGCCCCGGGCCCCAAATAACCCGCCGGGACCGCCCCTGAGGGCGTGGCCACTCACAACCCCGCCCCCTCGGCGCTCGCGCTTGCCTCTCCCCTTTCGGTCTCAAGCGCGGGGTGGGCGCGTCCTCCC